>NW_007059688.1:22378-51916 GCF_000164805.1 Carlito syrichta
TCCCCGCCGCCAGGCGCCCCTTTTGCGGGCAGCCCGCCCCTTCCCTTTCACATGACTCGAACTGCCCCCTTCTCCCAGTCCCCCCCCAGCGCCCTCCCCTCAAGGCCCCAGACCCCGCCAGGCTCCACTTCCCCCGCGACGCCTTTTCCAACATCCGCCCTTTCCTTGGTCATGTCACCCCACTCCCCTTCTCCGCCCGCCCTCCGGGCCTCTCTGGGGTCCTGTCCTCCAGCAGCCTCCCCCCCCAACTCCAGAAAGGACAGTCCGTTCTGGCCTTCGCCGCGGTCGCTCCGGGGGGCCCAGGGCCGGATGGGGCGCGCCCGTCCGATGGCAGCGGTGATAGGGGAGGCGAGCGGGCCTAATGCACTTAGCCGGCGGAACAGCCGGGCCGCCTCTCTGGCCCTGCGGGCTCCCAGCCTCTTATCTGGGGACAGCCGAGGGCGGAAGGTTCGCGGTGTTCCCGCCACGTCGGGGAGCGCTCGACCCAGGTGAGGGCGGAGGACCTGGGGCGCATTCTCCGGGGCCACCAGGGGGCGCGGTCCAGGCCTTCAGGTGTCCACAGATTGGGGTCCTGCAGGTCTGGGGCCTCTGACCCCTCTTCTCTCCCAGACCACACTGCAGCCCCCTCCGAGGGGGCGAGCCAGGCAGACCTGTAGGCCTTGGCGCTCCGGGTCCCCGGCTGTCAAGGTGCCAGGGCCTCCCCTCCTATCCCCCCGAAATGGGAAGTCGATTCTGCCCCGGGCATCTCCATGGTCTTCCTAAAGTGGGACCCGCTGCCCCTCTTTCCTGGGTAGGCTGTCAGCTCCTGCCAAGATCAATCCCTGGCCCCCTCGTCCAGACAGACCTCCCTTGTGCGCTCCTTCCCCTTGGCTCAAAGGGAAAGTCTCCTTGTTGGGAAAGGCCGCCAGGTTGGGACATGAGTCACCACAACAGCTGCAGGGGTCACAGACAGGAACCTGACGCCCTACTACCTCCCCCAACCCACCCTGGGCTCCCGGGGTAGGGAGAGTGGAATGCCTGACCCCCAGCCAAGGACTGATTCTGTCTGGATTCAGAACTGAGAAGCAGATTAGCTTTGGGGTCACTGACCCCATCCACACTCTGAGTCACAGCCAAGGACAGCACTGGTGCCAGCCCTCTCCATATTCTCCGTATCATTGTAACAAACCCTGGATGCCAGCTGGCCTCCTGGGCACTGCCCAGTGCCAGGGGACTGGACACGGAAGCCAGGACTGGACAGCAGAGTCAGGGTACAGAGAGGGGACTGGACAGCCAGGCGCCCTGTTTACAGCTCTGTCTCTGCTCCCACAAGCATGGGGTGTTCCCACTAACTCTGCCATATTTAGCTCAGATGAGGGCCTGTTCCCAAAAGTGGGTACGGCGGGTGGGGGTGGGGGGGCATGGACAAGCCAGCCTCCACAGCCACAGGGAAAGAGACACAACTCTGGAACATGATTGAGCATTTATTGCGGCGCTAACAGAGGGTGCTGGGGGTCTCACCATGCCTTCACCCTCTTCACGTCCCCCTCCCTTCTGTCTTCTCAAGCCTCCTGTGTGGAGCATTCCAGGCCCCCTCCTCACTTTTCCTAGTCCTCCTCTGACGCTGAAGCCCAGCGCAGGGGCATCCTCCCAGGCAGCCCCTGCCCTCCCCAGCCCGTTTCATCCCTTCTCCTGGGACTGGGGGTCCTGTGTGGCCCCCAGCTCTCCATCCTTAGTGTCCACCGTCTTTGCCCCCTCCTGTGGGAAATCAGGGGCTCAGGCATCCTGGCCTCTGGCCCCCTCCTCCCCTAGCCCCCAGCTCTGGGCAAACTACAAAGCACCCTTAGCCAGCTGCTCCCCTCCACAGTCCTAGCCAGGAAGGGCCCAGCCCAGGGCGGGCATCGTGGAGCCCGAACCACAGTCCCTCTCAACCTCTCTGGGCTTCCTGGGACATGGAGCGGGACAGGGAGCGAGGAAGGGCCCCCGGCTTGCTGACGGGCACCACAGGGGGCAGCTGCTTGGTGATCTCGGCCACCTCCTGGCGATCCACGCACTGGCCACCCAGGGCTGTCTCCAGCGCCAGCAGCTCCTGGATGGAGGCGTCCTCGGGCTCTTCCTTGGCGGCACCCACCTTGGTGGGGGTGAAGATGGGCAGCGGCAGCACGCGTTGGTAGGGCAGCTGGTACTCCTGCAGCCCGTGGCCGAGGATGCCCATACGCATCACCAGCCAAGGGGAGCACTGCACCAGCGCCTGACACTGCCCCTGCCGGTGGTAGGTCTCATGCCGCAGGGCGTCCTCCTCGTGCAGATAGCACCTGGGGGGGGAGGGGCAATGAGCTCTTGGGAGCTGGTGCTCCAGTCTCGGCTGCGTGGGGGGCTCCCTGGGACTGCCAGAACCTGGGGCTCAGAGGGGTGATTCCACCTCGCCCTCTCCACCCCTGGAAACTTCTCAGGGCTGCGTGCTCTGGTCGCCTACAGTTCGGGGCTGCTTTGGGGGAGCAGAGGTGGGACTCTAGGTGACCCCTACTTACCCTTCCTCAGGTCGTGTGGACAGCGTCAGATCCTTCCATTCACTCCAGAAGGCCTCTCGGCGATCGCAGTTCTCCTCCGACACCTGGCAGCTCAGCTCTGAAGTGGCCATGATCGCTCCTCACTCCCTCGGCTCTCTCCCCCCAGGCCCTTTAAATAGCCTCCTCCTCCCCTTTCTCCAGGGGCTATTTTCAGCCCCTCTGGCGTCAGATGCTATAAGCAGAGCCAATACTCACTGATGGGGGGACTCCAGACCCAGGACAGGGGCTGGAGTACCTGGACTTTGGCTGCCCCCAGGTCAGAGGTCTGGGACTGGGGTCCTCGGACAATGCTTCCAGGTGCCCGGCACTCCTTAGACAGCCTCCAGCCAGCCACACACCCAGTTCCATGACAACTTGGCATCTGCCCTCTGCCCCACCTGCTCCCCCTCACCAGCAAGGACAGTGGCTTGTCCATAAACACAGCACGACCAGCAGGAACTGATGCCCCCTCTGGGCTCTGCACCAGGCTGCCAGGTCCTGCCCACGCGGCTCTCTCCTCTACCTGGGCTCAAGGGCACATCCCTGGATGGTGCCCCTCGACCGGAAGAGACAATGCAACTTGTCCATGTCCTCAGCCATCTTGCACTGAAGGCCCAGTCCCCCGTCACCCTTGCCACACCAGCAGGGGCGGTGGAACTTCATTCCACACCTGGGACCCCAGGCATGAACTCTGCAGGTGTTTTTCTTCTCAGCTGGTGTCAGAGAAGCAGCCCCTTAACTCAGGCCAGCTGGGGTGGAGGGAGACCCCAGCTCTCCCCCAATCCCCAGGTGGGGTGAAATGGGTGACAGTCAAAAGATCTGGCTCCGGCTCCCAGTTGGCCACAAGTAGCTCTCTTGTGACTGTGTGACTGTGGGTCAGTCCCTGTCCTTCTCTGAGCCCCATTTTTCCCACCCTGTGGCCACAGAAACTGGATGATCAGAAGAGCTCTGGACCCTGCAGCTCCAGTGTGCTACCTGGGAGGGGGTGGCTCTCATTCCCAGGGACAGGGTTGAAAGATGGTCGCAGGGACAGTCCAGCACTCTGGGGTAGCAACTCCTGGTGCCAGAAGCTGACATACAAGGTGCCAGGCATGGGGTGTGAGGAATGAGGGCATCGCTGAGTGGGCAAAGGGCACCAGAAGAGGCAGTGACAGAGCTGAGCTGAAGACCTGCAGGGACAGCAGAGGGTGCAGCAGCGAGTAGGGCTTCTGGGCACCCCCACCTGGGCACAGAACTGCACAAGAGTGATCACTGAGGCCCAATGCCCGACTCTTGATACCTTTTCATCTCATAACAACCCTATGACATTTTCAAAAAGTAGCAAACAGGCTGAGAGGTAGATTGGTCCAGGGTCACACACCCAGTCAGGACGCAGGCAGGAGCCACCTGGCTCTAAAGAAGTGGGCAGGCAGGAAGTGGGGGAGGGAGGAGGGCAGTGGCCGGGCCCTGCTGGGGTCCAGACTCTGCACTGTCCCTGGTGTGAGTGCCCTGGGGACAGGTGGTGAGTGAGTGGAGCCGGAGGAGCCCAGGGTTCCCGATGGCTGGGATCCCAGAGGCAGCTCAGTGACCCTGAAGCTCAGACCCCACCTCCAGGCCCCCCAGGCAGTCAAGGCCTATGATGGGTACTGCCAGGTTACCCCCTAGCCCCAAACCTGGGCTGGAGACCTCAACTGGCTCTCCCTGAGGCCTGGCGGGGGGTGGGGCAGTCACAGCTAAGTTGAAGGGGTCAGGAAGGGGGGGGGCAGGAAAGCAGGGACAGAGTGTTCCAGGAACTGGCTCCCACAGCTCCGCCCTCCCATGAGCTTGACAGGTTGTGTGATGTGTCTGGTGGCAGCTCACTCCTTCCCCACTGAGGTGCCGCTCTTCTTTTGGAGAGGTGGAGGCAGGAAGGGCTGGGGTTTTTCAGAGTTTTAATTGGCTCAAATTACAAAGGTTCCCAAGGAGGCACTGGGAGGAGGGGGACAATCTGGGAGTGGCAGAGATTTACTGCCAGCACCCCCCCCCACCTGCCACCCACTCCCCGACAAATGTGATGGAAAAAGGTCCCAGACCCTTTAAATAATCCTAAAAAACCTTGAGGAGTAAGCTGGCACACAACGGCTCCTTCACCTCACACAGGTGACAGGCTGCCCTGACTCATCCAGCCCAGGGCCCTGGCCCTCGCCCGCTGAGGTTGAGGCTCCCACCCCAGACCTTGTCCCTGGCAAGGCATGGGACAGCAACCTTCTCCTCTGGGAGGCAGGGAGCCATGTAAACATCGGAGGAACAGAGCCCACCTCCGACCGCCCACAGAGTCCAGAGTCCAAGTGCTCATCCCACAACCTGCTCCGATGGCTCCAGGCACAGTGTGGCTCGGTGGAGGGGGGAGCTTGGGGCCAGGTCCTGCGTGGGCAGTGGGGAACCCAGCTGGCCCCTTCTGGCTCTGGAGGCTGCAGCAACAGGACCCTGGCCTGCAGGGCGGGTGAGGGGCATGGTCAAGCCCGGGCCCCCAGCTCCCCGATGCGCTGGCGCAGGTGGAAGGCAAATTCAAACATGGTGGCCGCCAGGCTCTGGTGGATGAGGTACCGGGGCAGGCGGCCCTGGGGGAAGGCAGCAGAAGTTATGTGACGGTCTGCCCTCGGGTCTGCCCCTCACAGCGGGCACCGCAGGGGAATTATGGGGCCAGAATGCAGGTGCAGCCCTGGAATCCAGCTTGGGCCACCTTCTCCCCCTCACCCCTGGCAAGAAGAACATGCTGTGCCTGGGTCTCGGTGCCAGCCACACAAACAGACCCGGGTGGGGCTGGGTCGGCAGCCAGCCACACCTCCTCAGGGCCTCTGGAATCAGAGGTAAGAAGGGAGACACATGCCCTGTGGCAACTCAGGGCTAAAGGACCTTCTGAACCCTGCTCCAGATTTTCAAGAAATGGGCAGTTGAAAGCAGGAGTGACTAAGCATGGCAGGGAACCCCCAAGGTCACATGGCAACTGACTGGGCAGCAGGGGCTTCTCCACTCCATGGGGCCCGCCCAGCAGCCTTTAGTTCCCCACCTTGAGATCTGTGTTAAGAATCCAGATGAAGGTGCAGACTCGGGGATTACTGGCTGACTTGAGCACGATGAAGCCCCCAGGACCATTCTCTCCCCTAAGGAGACAGGGGCCAGTGGGGGGACTTTGGAACCAAGCAAGGCTCCTCCCCCACATATACCTCATCCCTGGCCCAGCTTAGACTAGGGCAGAAGAGTGAAGGCAGACGCTGGTCTAGAAACCGATTACCCTGTCTGAACAAGGTTTAGCACTGGCGACCCCGAGGCTGCAGGGTCAGCCTTCCTCCCCCACTCACTCCATGATGCTAGAATCCTCCTATAACAGGCTGCTGGTGCTTGCACAGCCCCAGTGACAGAGAGCTCACCACCTCCCCAGCCCTCATCCACTCCGTCAGCGCCTGGGCTATACAGTTCACCCCCCTTGCCATTTCATCCCCTCCATCAAGCACGCTCAAGCCCACTACACAGATAGGGAAGTTGGCACGCAGAGAGGAAACGGGCTTGCCCCGTCGCCCAGCAAGTCTGTACTGTGTCAAGACCAGAGCCTGGTCTCTGTCCAAAGTGCAGGGGTTCCTGCTGGAACCCCAGGAGAAGCGTGGGGAAGAGTGGGAACACTACAGTCTAAGATTAGACAGCGGGAGGACTCAGAGGAAGACCAGGAACAGGCAGCAGGAAGACTGTGGCTCCTCTTCCTTTGTGAGGACCCCTGAGCTGTCCAGAGAAGGGAGGGCAGGGGGTGGGAAGGGTGGGCGAGGAGGTAGGGGGAGCTTCTTTGGCAGGAAGATGAAACCCAGAACTCAGGGCCTCCTGCTCAGGTTGACCATACCCATGTGACTGCAGGGCTCCCGCCCCTGCCCCGCACTGGTCCCCACCCGAGGCCTACCCCTGGCCAGCTACCACTGCACAGCTCCCCTCTGGCCTTGGTGGCTTGGCTCCAGCTGTTCCCCTCAGCCCCCGCAGGCAGAGCAGCAAGATTAGCAGGATTAGGGGCTGGGAGGGGCCGGTCCGGTGGGACAGGAACAGGAATGCAGCCTCAGCAGAGAAAACTGCCCAGTGGTACATGCCGTGCCCTGCACTGCCCGGAGCTCCTGGGGGAAGGGCCGGCCAAGGTGGCCCTGGCAGGACGAGGCTCACCTGACATACTTGTGCGTCGGAGGCTTGGCGCTGTGTGTGGTGGCAATGCCTGATGACAGGTATCGGTCCCTGCGCCGCTCAATGCGCCGGACATTCACAAAGTCCCTGGGGGAGGGAGGATTAGATGGGAGGGGCAAGGTCAAGAACCAGGTGCAGAAGGCCTGAGGGGAGGAGCCTCAGGGGCGCTCACCTTGGGGAGACCACACCACCTGCGGCCCCTGCAGAAACGTCATAGGAGATGAGGGTGTTGTCCTCTACTCGATGCAGGATCTGAGGGCATCAGAGATGTGAGGCGCAGGCTGCGTTGGGAAAGCCCCAAGGACAGGAAGCCCAGGCCAGCCTCCTCTCAGGCCCCGAGATATCCTAAGCCCGTCACCATCCGTGACCCCGGGCCGGTGAGCTCTGGGCTCTCCTCCTTCCTATCCTCCTGGCCCTCACGGGAGGTGCTGATCCCATCACTCCCCCTTTTACAGACAGGGAAGCTAAGGCACAGAGTGGTTCAGTGACACGACCCAGGTCTCCTGGGGTAACTGGTCATTCCGCAATCCATGTTGTGAGAGGTGACCAGGCTGGGCCCCAGGCATGGCTCACCTGGCAGGCGGTCACCGTTTTGTTCCACAGAACCATCCTCTCGGGCTGCAAGATCACCTCCTGGTACACCAGCTCGGCAGGGCAGGGCAGGAAGGTCTGGGGCAGGGTGGGAGGAGGGCTAGGTGGTACCAATGTACTCAGGCACACCAGCCCTTCCCTCTTAGTGTGGGGGACTTGCCAGAGGGCCCCTCGGTCCCTTTGGGAGCCCCAGACAGAGCAGGAGGCTCCAGGACACCTGCTTGCTTCCCTCACTCACCTTCAGGATGAATGTCTTGCCATGGAAAGGAACCTCAATGGTGTACACAGTGTCCCCGTATTCCTGTGGCAGGGGCAGAGGGCGGTAGGGAGGAGGGTGGAGGGAAAGAGCGTGGGGGTAGGCTGGTGGCACAGGAATGGGTGACAGGCAGGGCAGGTTTCCAACAGTTCAGGGTGGAAACCTTCAGGAGTTTGGGAATATCTGAGCAGCCGTTACAGAACGGTGGTTCTGTCGAACGTATGGCACGGAGGAGGGAGGCTCTCAATAGGAGATAAAAGACAGGAGCACAGCTGTGGTTGCAGCCATGAAGAACCATGTCCCTAGGCCGCTGAGGCTGCCAGGGGAACCTGCCAGAGATGGGGACTGGGGATGGTTCCCTCTGTTTTCCAAGCTCTCTGCAATCTTTTTTGATAATGTTGTTTTGATCATGAAACAAAACACCAGACACAGGGCAGAAGCCAGTCCCCCTTCAAAGCCTGGAGCTGAGGGAGCAGAGCAGCAGGGAGGTGAGGATCGGGTTGGGTGGGGGCAGCAGAAGCAGGGGGACACAGTGGGAATGGCCCATCCAGCCTGGCCTCCTGCCAGGTGGCTGACCCTTGGAGCACGACTATGGCTCCAGCCCAGGAATTCCTTGGGTTGATTTCTCAGGCCTCAGAAAAGGGAATAAAAGTGGCCAACACACAGGAGAGTTGCGGGGAGAGGGGCTTCTTACATTATTTTTCTCAAACTTCCAGTTCTCCTCCTGGGCCAAGATCTGGTCCACCACTTCTGTGGCCTCCCTCCCCTGGCGGATGTACTCTCGCTCCTGGCCAGGAGTGGGAGGCGAGAAGAGGTCAGCCTGGGGCCTGCAGCCCACCTTGCTCGTGGCCTGGTCCCTCTCCAGGCACCCCATATGCCTCCTAGAGGAGCCTAGCTGAGCCCCATGTGGGGTCTAGGTGGTCCCCATGGGCTCTGCAGGCTTGTGCCTGCTCCTTCTACGTCCCCAGGCATGAAGCAGACCAGGGGGCCTGACGGTGGAGCAGACCCTCGGTGGGTGGGCACTGCCTGGCATTCGGGCTGCTCCAGGTCTAGCCTCTGCTGGGAAGCCCCTGCCTGCCTCGGCCGAGCCCATGCTGGCTGTCCTCTGGGCCCGTATCCAGGGCAGGGTGAGGACAGGCAGCCAAATACCTGGGCAGAGAAACTTCTCTTCCCGGCAACTTCTTCATCTGATTCATCATCAGACCCTACAGAAAACAAGTACAGATGACAATGGCACGAGGGGAGGGGGGAGGATGGCGGCGGCGGCGGTGGGGGGTAGTGGGGTTCGGGTATGTGAGCGCAGGGATGTGGGGGATAGAAGTGTGTGGGAGAGGGTTGCTGGCTTTCCCCAGGGAGCCTGATAGAACGAACAGAAAGAACAGACCCAGCCTACCCTGCTCCTCCCAGGGCCCTCCTTGAAGGCTGTTCCCCCACACACCGCCCTCACCTGCAAAGGATTCTGGGGGTGAATAGAACTGGCCCTCAGACAGAGCACCGGAGAAGAGCAGGGGTCCACGGGCGACAGCAGCCTGGGCGGCCAGATACCCTGGAGGAGTGGACACAGGCAGCTGTTGTCCCAGACCGAAGACAGTCATGTCCCAGCAGTCTGTGACACCCCTGCCCAAGTCTCATCCTTAGGCTCTTGAAGGCTGCTCAGAGGGGGCAAGATGGTTCAAAGCTGACCCTCATGCCTCAACTCACCTCCTGTGGGGCTGCACCCCCACCCAGCCTCCCTCTCCCCCGTCCCCCCACCCCTGCCCCGCACTCACATCGCTTCTCTTCCACCTCCTGGGGGAGGACTTTGAAGTCAAGGAACCAGGTCTCTAGCCAAGCCAGGACAAAGGAGACAATGGGGAGCAGGTATCCGAAGGCCCCTTTGCTGAGCAGCTGTGGATGGAGGAGGATGTGCGTCACGGCAGGGCATCGCCCCAGACCCAGAGCTCTCCCCTCCTGGGGCCACCAGCTCTGGCTGGCAGACACCCCATTCCAGTACCACCAGCTTGCGGACTCTCTGTGGCACATGCCTCTGAGAATGACTGATCGACTGACTGATTGATTTATTATTATTATTATTATTATTATTTTTGAGTTGGAGTCTCACTCTGTCGCCCAGACTGGAGTGCAGCGGCCGCTGCCGGCCACCGCAGCCTCGTCTGCTGGGCTCCGGCAATCCTTCCGCCTCAGCCTTCCGAGTAGCCGGAATTACAGGCATGCACTATCACGCCCGGCTGATTTTTTAACTTATTGTAGAGATGAGGTCTCACTGCCCAGGCGGGTCTCGAACCCGCGGGCTCAGGCAATCCACTCACCTCAGCCTCCCAAAGGTGCGGGATTACAGGCTGAGCCACCGAGCCCGGCTCTGATTGATTATTATTATTTTTCTGAGTTGGAATCTCACTCTGTCGCCCAGGCTAGAGTGCAGTTGCACGCTCACGGCCACTGCAGCCTCGACCTGCTGGGCTCAGGTGTTCCTTCCACCTCAGCCTTTCAAGTAGCTGGAACCACAGGCATGCCTGGCTTGTTTTTTGATTTATTGTAGTGACGAGGTCTTGCCATGTTGCTCAGGCTGGTCTCAAACCCCTGAGCTCAGGTAATCCTCTTGCCTCTGCCTCCCAAAGTGCTGGGATTACAGGTGTGAGCCACTGTGCCCGCCTGAGAAGGATTAAGTAAGTCTGCAGCAGGATACACTGAGGTTAGGCTGGAGGGAGAACTTCCTGATTCTTGGGGTTGCAGAGGGGTAAGCAGGGAAAGCCAGTGAAGATGATTGCTTGAAGATATCAAAGGGCAGGATTCCCCCTCATCCCAGCCCCGACAACAGGAATAGACACCCGAGATCAGAGAGATGGTTCTCAGGAGAAGTGTATCTCTCAGGCCAGATGCCCATCAAGTCAACCAGATCCCCCAAGCCACTGACCTCAGAGAGGATGACCTTGACAATGAGGAACGCACTGGACACCAGTGTAGTGACCTGCCCAGGGGAGGAAGGAGGACGAGAGGGGAGGCAGAGGCTGGGGAGGGAGTCCTCCTCTGCCCCACCCCTTGAACCAGTCCCGCCGGGGCACACAAGCTGCTGGGCAAGTGGCATCTTACCGCAATCACCCACCAGTGCTGGAGCCGCAGCACAGCGTAGCCCAGGAGCAGTCCAGAGAAGCGGAAAAAGGCCAGGACCTGGCAGGGGTGAGAACCAAGCCATCACAGGAGGCAGCAGCCCCATCCCTGCAGTGGGCTGACCTCCCTCGGGTCCTGCTCCCTTTCCCTCCATGTGGGCATGTGCTTCCTTGGGGCCATGTGGCCATGACCTCCTTGGACAGGGGTCTCATCTTCCCCGGCCACCTGGGGCTCTCTGAAGGCGTAGCCCTTGCTGAGAAAGTTTTTTGAAGACTGAAGCACCCTGAGGAAGGGGGCTGAGTCTCCCTGATCAGGCTGGATATGTGGATATGTGTTGCAGAAAGAAGAGAATCCGAGCCAGATGCCATGGCTCATGCCTGAAATCCTAGCACTTTGGGAGGTCGAGGCAGGAAGATCACTCGAGCCCAGGAGTTTAAGACAGCCTGGGCAACATAATGAGAACTCACCTCTATTAAAAAGAAAAAGTCAAAAAATTAGCTGGGCATGGTAGCATGTGCCTGTAGTCCCAAGTTACTCAGGAGGCTGAGGCAGAAGGACTGCATGAGCCCAGGAAGTTGAGGCTGCAGTGAGCCGTGAGCATGTCACTGCACTCCAGCATGGGGACAGAGTGAGACCCTGACTCAAAAAGGAAAAAACAAAAAGACAGCCAAAGTCACTTATTGGCTCCCCCTCTGCCCTCTGGGTCCCCAGGAAATCCCAAAGTTACTCACAAAGATGTCAAAGAAGGAAGTTTTAAAGTTGTAGTAGATGATCTCCTGCTCCAAGTTCTTCCGGATGCCTGTGTTGGTCTAGAATGGGGAGATGGAAGTGCTCTGTGGGAGAAGCCAGGCCCTAGGACAGCCCCTCAACCCCCGGAATGGGCAGGAGGCTAGAGGAGTGGCTTTAAGTGCTAAGCTACCACCCGCAGGGGCCCCTAAAGCACCAAGGAAGCTCAGCCAGGGGCCTGAGACCCCAGGCCCCAACACCATTCCTCTAAGGATCCAGGCAGCCCAACCTGCAGGACTGGGCTCAAGGCCCAGGGACTGTGCAGGGAAGGTAGTGGGCCCCATGAGGGCAGCAGGCAGGGTGCTGGGAGCCTGCCTCTCACATAATCCTATCTCCCTTCCAGCATCCTGGTGCTCCACCTTTTCAGCCAACAATCCATCTGGGTGATGGGGGCCGGGTGGGCAGCAGGGTCAGACGGAGCCTCAGGTAGCAATCAATTGATTAGGTTTGTATTTAATGGGCAAAATCCATCACGCCGCTGGAGAGGATGGTGAGGAGAGTGAGTGGACATGTCCTTGCCCCTCTCCCTACCCCACATTTTCACCAGGACCTGAGACCTGCACATAGGCCTGAACACCAATGTGTGGGGGTTGGGGGGATGAGGGGGTCTGGATAGACACCGAGATCCAGACTGCAGTCTGAGTCCTCAAAAAAAAAAAAAAGAAAAAGAAAAGAAAAGAAAAAAAATACAGATGCTCAGGTCACTGAGTCTGAATCTCGGGGTAAGATTCTGACCATCTGGAATCTTTTAAAGCTCCCAGGTGATTTTTTTTTTTTTTGAGTTGGAGTCTCACTCTATCACCCAGGCTGGAGAGCAGTAGCACACTCACAGCCACTGCAGCCTTGACCTGCTGGACTCAGGTGATCCTTTTGCCTCAGCCTTCCAAGTAGCTAGAACTACAGGCATGAGCCACCACACCCGGTTAACTTTATTTTTTTTTTTTGAGTTGGAGTCTCACTCTGTCACCCAGACTGGAGTGCAGTGGCCGCTCCAGGCCACCGCAGCCTCGACCTGCTGGGCTCCGGTGATCTTTCCGCCTCAGCCTTCCAAGTAGCCGGAGCTACAGGCGTGCACTACCACGTCCGGCTATTTTTTTTTATTTATTATAGAGATGAGGTCTCGCCAAGTTACCCAGGCAGGTCTCGAACCCGTGGGCTCAGGCAATCCACTCACCTCAACCTCCCAAAGCACTGAGATTACAGGCTGAGCCACTGAGCCCAGCTGGCTAACTTTTTTTTTTTATTGTAGAGATGAGGTCTTGCCAAGTTGCCCAGGCTCATCTCGAACCTTCTTGCCTCTGCCTCCCAAAGTATTGGGCTTACAGGCTGGAGCACCAAGCTCCTCAGGTGATTCTAATGCTCAGAGAGGGAGCCAGCAGTCTAGATAGTCCCCCACTGATCCTCAAACTCCCTTACACATCTCTATCATGTTTCTCTACCTCAAAACCACCCCAAGCCCCAAGAAATCCAAAGCCACATCCCCTCTGGCCTGCTGGTGAGGACCCCTAGTCTGAAACCCACCCCACCCAGCCCTTCCCTCAGTGCTGACTGGATCAGGACTCAGGAGGGCTGAGTTTCAGTCCCTGCTTTGCCAGTCTCTGGCTGCAAGACCTCATGCTGGTCACCGCCCTACTGGGGCCCCTGTATCCCCCAAGCAGCACAGACACAATCTATCAGGGAACTAAAAATATATATACTCTCAAGCTAGGGGCAGTGGCTCATGCCTGTAATCCCAGCAAGCACTCGGGGAGACCCAAGCAGGAGAATCGCTTGACGCCAGGGGTTTGAGACCAGCCTGGGCAACATAGTGAGACCCTGTATCTACAAAAAATTTTTAAATCAGCCAAATGTTGAGGTGCATGTCCATATAGTCCCAGTTACTTGGGAGGCTAAGGCAGAAAGATCGCTTGAGAACAGGAGTTCGAGGCTGCATTGGGCTATGATTACACCACTGCACTCTAGCCTGGGTGACAGAGTGAGACCCTATTTCTATTTTTGTCTCTAAAAATAGATAAATAACTAATATACACTCCCAAATACAAAAATAAAACAAGACTGAAAATGAATAAAATTTTCATTTTCATTTAAATGTCCACCAAGGGAGATGTGCTGACTCTACTAATTGTTAAATCCAGTATTCTAAAATTTTTCATTACCTTTAAAACAATTTTTTCTGTAGTTGTTTTTAAGATGGAGTCTCACTCTATCGCCCAGGATGGAGTGCAGTGCCATGTTCACAGCCATCACAGTCATGACCTGCTGGGCTCAGGTGATCCTTCTGCCTCAGCCTTCTAGTAGCTGGAACTACAGGCACGCACCACTATGTCCAGCTAATTTTTTGATTTACTGTAGAGACAAGGTCTCACCAAGTTGCCCAGGCTGGTCTTGAACCCCTGGACCCACACAATTCTATTTTTTTTTTTTTTTGAGCAGAAGTCTCACTCTGTCACCCAGGCTGGAGTGCAGTGGCATGCTCAGAGCCACCACAGCCTTGACCTACTGGGTTCAGACAATCCTTCCATCTCAGCCTTCCAAGTAGTTGGAACTACAGGTGCACACCACCACGCCCAGCTAACTTTTTTGATTTATTGTAGAGATGAGGTCTCACCAAGTTGCCCAGGCTGGTCTTGAACCTCTGGACTCAGGCAATCCTCTTACTTCAGCCTCCCAAAGTGCTGGGATTACAGGCATGAGCCACCATGCTTGGCCTCTTTAAAACAATTTTTAAGTTAGATTTTCCCACTTTGCAAGAATTCCCAGGCATGTACGATGACTACAGAGCAATCAGAGCTGATACAGCCAAATAACTTCAAAAGGAAAATTATCAGCCAGACATGGTGGCTCACACCTATAAAATTAGCCAGGCATGGTGGCACGTGCCTGTAGTTCCTGTAGTTCCAGCTACTTGGATGGCTGAGGCAGAAGGGTCACCTGAGCCCAGCAAGTAGAGGCTGCGGTGGCAGGGAGCATGCCACAGCACTCCAGCCTGGGTGACAGAGTGAGACTCCAATTAAAAAAAAAAAGGAAAATTATCAGAATGTTTTCAGCTCTTCTCTGGTAAGGAAATACATACTAAATACAGGATGTAGGTAAATTGGAGTTGCTGGATGGGACCTTCCAAGGGAAGCATGCCTAAGAGCTTGGGAGCTCTGCCCGAGGACCTGAGCCTGGCGGGGCCTCAGCGTTTTCATTGGTGAGATGGTCCCTAAGGCCCCGGGGGGCTGCAGGCCCCATCTCACTGAAGGTGCTGGCTCCTCTCCAGTGCACAAAGGACAATCACCCCGGAGTCCTGTCTCTCCTCCAGCTCAACGAGCCTAGAGTCAAACCTACCCTCTTTGCCCCAAACCAGCCCCTTCCCCAAACACACTTTTTTCAAGAAACACATCGTTTTTCGGTCACCCAAGCTTAAAATCTGGAAGGAGGGCCCCTGCCATCCGGAACTCTGCAGGCCAGGCTGCAGAAGGGAAATGAGGGGTGGTCCAGAGGGGCAGGGGCCCTTGCTGAGGTCAGACGGTCAGTGCAGAGGAGGAGTTGGGACGGGACAGAGCCTGGGATGTCCTGCTTCCAGGGCTCCTGCCTCTGTGGGGTCAGCACCTGGAGACCAGAGCAGGCTGCCACCAGCTAGACTGCTTTGCTGAGGGTGGACCAACCACTGTTGAGGGGTTTCAGCCCTGCCCCTGGCGGCAGCCACAGAGCCACTGGGAACTAGGAGTTTTTACTGGATTCTCTGCTTTTAGCACAGTGCCTAGGACACAGCAGGGGCTCAAAAAAACATTTTCTGAATGAATGGATGAACGAACGAATGACCGAACTGGAGCTAGAGAGTAACAGAGAGCAGAAGGAAGACAAAGGTTTCAACAGCTCCACTGGGGCTAGTCTCCTGTCTCCGCCTCTCTCGGGCCCTCCACTAGGGGGCAGTGTGGCACAGAGGCCCAGAGTGCGACCCCTGGGGCCAGAATCCCCCAGCCCCCACTCTTGCTGAGAGACCTTGGCCAAAGGACTCCACCCCTGTGAGCCTGGTTTCTTCATCCAGAAGATGAAAACCGCTTATCTTCCCATTCTTTTTTTTTTTTAATTTTTGAGTTGGAGTGTCACTCGGTTGCCCAGACTGGAGTGCAGCGGCTGCTCCCGGCCACCGCAGCCTCGCCTGCTGGGCTCCGGCGATCCTTCCACCTCAGCCTTCCGAGAAGCCGGAATTACTGGCATGTGCTACACGCCCAGCTGATTTTTTGATTTATTGTAGAGATGAGGTCTCGCTGCCCAGGCGGGTCTCGAACCCGCGGGTTCAGACAATCCACTCACCTCAGCCTCCCAAAGGCGCGGGATTACAGGCTGAGCCCCCGAGCCCGGCTATCTTCCCATTCTTCATCCAGTCCATGGTAGAGGCAACCTCCCATGTGGCAGACGTACTAACTGAGGCCCGTGGCCCCCAGCGTGGCTTGTGCTCCCAGCCTCGCCCCCACTCACATTCAGCTCGATGATCCAGAGCAGCGATATGAAGAGCAGGTCGAAGGTGACAAAGAGACAGAAGGTGCGGCGGACGTCAGAGATGGCCCGGCGCTTCTCCGGAGCCGGAGGGAGGACGTGTGACGAGAGGCTCTGGCTGTGGGACACCGACGAGCCCAGGGAGGCCACAGCTGGCAGGCTGCGTTCCAGGTCTCCGGCCACCTCCCGGGACAGCTTGCTCATCCTGGTGGGCCCCCACCTCAGGGCGGGCGGGGAGGGCGGCCTTAGCGGCAGGGCTGGGGAGAGGCAGAACGGCTGGTCAGGGTCCCGGTCGACCTCCTTCTGCACCTTCACACACAGCCTCTGGGACCCCCAATTCCTCCCAGACACATCCCCCGTCCCCCTCATGCCCATGGCCCAGGGCACTGTCTGCCTAAACTGTCTCTGCCCCCTGGCTCTCCAAGCCAGAGGCCTGGCATCCTTCCACTCTCTGTCCACCTCCAAGCCCCTCCCAGTCCCAAAGCCCAGCAGCTCCGGGGGTCACCCTCAAAGGCTCTGAGGTCCCTCCCTGGGACACCTACCCTCACCCAGAGGCCTGGGGCACAGCGTGCTTCTGCCAAGCCCAGCCCTGAACTCCAGCCTCAGGTCCTGTCAACAGCCTCTTGGCCTTCCCTCACCCCCAGGAGAAGAGGGCCCCAGGCTCTGTTCTTTGTTTTCCAAGCACAAAGCCACATTCCCTCCCAGCAGCTGCCCCACCCCTCCCACCCCCTTAATCCATGGCAACTGGTAGGGCCTTCCTAGAGCAGTATCTGTGTGTTTGGGGTGGCTGAGGAGCCAGGACATCTCAGTCCCTCTCAGCTAGACCAGCACCCACCTGGGTCCAACCACCATCACCTCTGCCTGGGCAACTGCAATCTACTCCTGGTGGGTGGGCTTGCAGGTTGCCTCTCTCACCAGTGCTCCCCACAACAGCCGGAGCAGAGAGCTTTCCGAAGCACCAGTCAGACCCCGCCATTCCTCCCCAACCCCCCAGAGCTCCCACGATTCTCAGGCTCACCGGCCCTCCTCACCAGGCCCTCTCACTCCAGGCCCTCTCACTCCAGGCCTGCAGGGAGGCCTCAGCCCAGCCCTTCTTAGAAGACATGCCCAACTCACTGCCACCACCACGGCTGCCCTGTTCTGCCTTGGGGCCTTGGACCTGGCTCTCCTGATGCCTGGAATGCTCTCCCCAGTCCTTTCAACTGGCAGCTCAAAAGTCCTGTCCTCAGAGGGCCTCCCACCCTCCTGCCCCCACTCGCAGTGTGATTAGTACATCAGGCTGCATTACTTTCCTCAGTGAACTGTCTATGGTTTAGGTCACTGTTTACCCTTTCCCTGACATGAATGTAAACTCCAAATCTGCAGGGCTTTCTTTATCTGACTTGGCCATGCTCTCTCCCTAGTGGCCAGCACAATGCCTGGCATATGACAGGTGCTTTATATGTAATTGATCACTGAGTAAATGGAAAGCAGGAACCAGCCCCAGGCTGGCCCGGTGCTCTACGCCCACAGGGCAGGGATGGTGCCTTCCATTTTACAGATCAGACAACCAAGGCTCAGAGAGTGAAGGACTCACCCAGTCCCTAACATCCTGTGCCTCCATGGAGTTCTCATGAACCCTAAAGACAAAAGGAACCCTGGTGCACCCCCTCCCTGCCACGCAGTCCCTAGGCCTAAGGTCTCTGCCCCACCAACAAGCTGGGCTCTAAGAGGCTCTGATTCCTGGACAAGAAGGGAGGTTTCTGCTGAGAGCCAGGCAGAAGCTGAAGCAGACATGAGACAACACAGTAGCTTGGTGGCTTAAGCGTCTGGGCCTCGACCAAGAGCCTCCCAGAGGCTCCGCACCCAGCACCGGGAAGCAGGCTTGGGGGCTGGCCCAAGGTGTTTGTCCCTGATCCTGGGAGGGCAAGATCAACCACTCTCCCCTCCTGACTTGCTGTCCCCTACACCTCTGCTATGTCTACTACCTTCTAGGGCCCCCCCAGGCTGCCAGGTAAAAACAGGCCCAGGGGGTTCTGAGCAAGCCAGCTCATCTGTTCCTCGGCCTCTGTTCAAGCCCCATGAGCAGGAGCTGACTGTCCCAGCAGAGGCTGGGGCAGAGGAGGCAGAGGCACTGGGCCAAGGCCACCCCAGCACCACACTGTGTCCCCTGACACATCCATCTCCACAGCACTGAGGGGACGTGAAAAGCCGCCGGCAACGAGACTCCCCAACATCCATCAGCCGGACCTGCGCCAGACTCATGGTGACGGCTGCAGCTCCAGGGCAGGTAACATTTCCCTGTCTCTAACGGCCCTCATGTGTCCTGCCAGACCTGTCTCTTTTCCCTGCTCTCTCCATCTCTCTCTACTGTCTCTTTCACAGAGTAATTTTCCGTCTTTTTTTTTTTTTTTGAGTTGGAGTTTCACTCTGTCGCCCAGACTGGAGTGCAATGGCCACTTCCGGCCACTGCAGCCTCGACCTACTGGGCTCCGGCGATCCTTCCGCCTCAGCCTTCCAAGTAGCTGGAACTACAAGCGCGTGCCACCACGCCCGGCTGATTTTTGATTTATTGTAGAGATGAGGTCTCGCCAAGTTGCCCAGGCGGGTCTCAAACCCACGGGCTCAGGCAATCCACTCACCTCAGCCTCCCAAAGGCACGGGATTACAGGCTGAGCCACCGAGCCCGGCTATCTTTTTTTTTTTGAGTCAGAGTCTGGCTCTGTCACCCAGGCTAGAGTGTGAGCACGCTGCTCACAGTCACCGCAGCCTTGACCTGCTGGGATCAGGAGATTCTTTCACCTCAACCTTCCAAGTAGCTGGAACTACAGGCACGTGCCACGATGCCCAGCTAATTTTTCCTGATTTATTGCAGAGATGAGGTCTCACCAAGTTGCCCAGGCTGGTCTCAAACCCCTGGACTTGGGCTCTCACCTCGGCCTCCCAAAGTGCTGGGACTATAGGTGTGAGCCACAGTGCCCAGTCAGAATATCTTACTGGAGGTGCTCTCGTGCATGTTGTTTTTCCACTTAACTGTGTATCCTAGGAATTGCCATCTTACATTGATCTTCCTCTTTTTTTGACAGAGCTGCTTAGCTCCAGTTGATAGACAAACCCTAGTTTATTCAATCTCCTAGGAATGAGCATTTAGGTTTGTAATGTCCAGAAATGCTGCCATGAATGAGCCTGTGCATATCCAGCCTCACGCTGTTGGAAGTGCGTCTTCAGGGCAGAGTCCTAGAAGTGGCGCTGCTGGGTCAAGTCGCATGTGCGGTCTGGGAGGCGCTGCCAAGCTCCCTTTGCGGTTTGCATTCCCACCAGCAACGCATCGGGTTCCTGTTTCCCCACAGCTCACAGAGCGTCTCATCATCCATGTCTGTCTGGGTCCTCCCCATCTGGGTCTTCCTCCATCTCCCTCCCGTTTCTGAGTCCCCCTCTCCACCCCACCAGTCTCTCTCCCCTCTCTCCACGCTTCTCTCTCCCCTCCTCTTATCTGTCCCCTCCCTCTTCCCTGCTGCACTTCTGGGGGCTGGGGCTCCCCAACTCCAGTCTGCTCCTATGTCTGTCTGGCTTTTCCCCTGGCGTTCTCCCTCCCTCCCTGGGGACAGGCCTTGGGTGGCAGCAGCTTGGGTGTGAGACGCACTTGGAGTGGCAACCGCACTGACACTCACACGCCCAGACATCCTGTTGAAGAGGGAGACGCAGATGGGGCTAGAGGAGAGGTGTCACGGAGCCTGGGAGAGCCAAGGATGCCGGGGTGCAGGAGCCAAGTGTGGGGGCTCAGAGGCAGGGGTGGGGGCGGCTGGCCAAGAGTCAGAGAAAGGCAGTTCTCTAACACCCTCCCACCGAAAGCAGCTCAGAGTCCAAACAAGAACCAGTGCAGCAGACAGCCCCGGCCTGGGGTTAAGAGTCTCAGGGTGGCCACTAATTCCAAGTAACTTTGGGCAAGTCCTTTTCACCAAGTCACTGTTTATATGGGGAAAAGGTCAGAGGTTTTTCAAACCCCCTTTTTTAAGCAAGAGAAACTTTAAAAAAATAAAACCTTACTCGGAACCTCAACATATCAGATTAAACACCAGAATGCTATGGGTGAAGGTGGAGACAGAGTCCCAGCTGTCAGCCTTTCTGCAAACTCCAGCATTGCACGTGAGCCCGTCCTGGCAGCAGTCTGAAAATGTGGCTCACTCAGATGATTCTGAGCTTTGAGCCAGGCGTAGTGAGCCTATAATAAAGCACTTTGGGAGGCCGGAAGGACCGCCTGAGCCCAGGAGTTCAAGACCAGCCTGAGAAACATAGCAAGATGCAGATGGGCTAGAGCAAAAATTTAAAAAACAGTAGCCAGTTGTAGTGGTGTGCGCCTAACCCAGCTATTCTGGAGGCTTAGGTGGGAGGACCCCTTGAGTCCAGGAGTTCGAGGCTGTAGTGAGAATGATCATGCCACTGCACTCCAGCTTGGGTGACAGAGAAAGACCTTATCTCTAAAAAGAAAATTAAATTAAGTTAAAAGGCCGGGTGTGGTGGCTCAAGTCTGTAATCCCAGCACTTTGGGAGGCCGAGGCGAGAGGATTGCCTGAGCTCAGGGGTTCAAGACCAGCCTGGGCAACTTAGCGAGACCTCATCTCTACAATAAATCAAAAATTAGCCGGGCGTGGTAGTGCATGCCTATAGTTCCAGCTACTTGGACGGCTGAGGCGGAAGGGTTGTCTGAGCCCAGCAGGTTGAGGCTGTGGTGGCCATGAGCGTGCCATTGCACTCCAGCCTGGGCAACAGAGTAAGACTCTGACTCAAAATAAATAAATAAACAAACAAACAGGTCGCTGAGTTCCATCAGACCACTTTCTCGTGTCTAATCGGTGAAACTCACCTTGGCCAGGAACTGTCCCGAGCCATCCCCAAAGCACTTGCTCTCTGGCTGACTCCAGGCTGCCTGGCCCTGGAGGGCAGAGGATGGCAGTTGGCGGCAGAACAGCTAGTGCCGGCCCTCACCAGCTGAACTCACCCTCCTGACAAGGGGAGGCAGGAATGAACACTGAGGCTGAAGACAGCAGGACTGCCACCCAGCCCCCTGGGAGTAGCACCCCCCCCCAAGCCCTCCACCTGCTGTCGCCGGCCTCTCCCAAGTGCCTTCAGAGGTGTCAGGAAGGGGAACAGTGTGTGTGGCGTGAAGAGTCTGCCTGGGATGGCAGCAGACTGACACTCCTGTGTCTGCGGAAGCTGAACAGCTAAGGTCTGCAGGGGGGTGTGTGGGGGAGAGATTGGGAGGTCCTGCCATCCTAGGTTGGAGAGGGCAGAAAGGTGGGGAGGGTGCCAGGTCAGGTGCAGGGCACAGAGGATCATTCCAGGGGCAAAAGGGAGGGGTGGGCACAGGCCCTCATATGCCCTCCTAGGCCTTCTCCTCCTCGCCTCCAGGACACACTGGTACCAGCCCTCCTTGCAATGGGTTTTTCAGGTGGGGTAACAAACTCTTGGCAAATGACAGGGAGTGGCAGAAACCGTGGAAAAAGGAGTGGGCTCTGAGGTCAAAGTTCAAATCTCAAACTACCCCCTTCCTACCATGTGACCTGGGGAAAGCATACCTCCGAGCCTCAATTTCCCCTGCTTCATTAAGAAAGTTAACAATAATATACTTAATGCCACCGAACTGCAAACTTAAAAGTGGTTAAAATGGTAAATGTATGCTATGTGTATTTTTTCATGATTTTTTTTTTTTGAGTCGGAATCTCACTCTGTCACCCAGGCTGGAGGGCAGTGGCACACTCACGACCACCGCAGCCTTGACCTGCTGGGCCCAGGCGATCCTTCCACCTCAGCCTGCCAAGTAGCTGGAACCAAAGGCATGCGCCACCACGCTGGGCTAATTTTTTGATTTACTGTAGAGACAAGGTCTTGCCATGTTGCTCAGGCTGATCTTGAACCCCTGAGCTCAGGTAATCCTCTCGCTTCTGCCTCCTCAATTGCTGGGATTACAGGTGTGAGCCACTGCGCCTGGCTTTGGCTGATTCTAAAAAGGCAACAAGAATTCCTATATCATGGAGCTGATGTTTAGAGAATTGTGTGTGGTGGGGGTGTGGTAAGTGCTTGGTCAGTGGGGGCAGAAGGGGGGGGTGCAACAGGTAACTGGCAAGACCTTAGTGATAAAAAAGGGAATGACAGAAGGTAGATACACTACAGTGACATGTAATAAAAGTCACCCTGAGCTGTGCGTGGTGGTTCAAGCCTGGAATCCCAGCACTTTAGGAAGCTGAGATAAGAGGACTGCCTGAGTTCAGGGGTACAAGACCAGCCTGAGCAATATGGCAAGATCTCATCTCTACAATAAATAAAAAAATTAGTTGGGCATGATGGCACATACTAGTGGTTCCAGCTACTTGGAAGGCTGAGGTAGAAGGATCACCTGAACCTCACCATGCCTGTTTCCTCCTCTGTAAACTGGGGTTCACAATAGGACCTACTTCTTACAAGTTTACAAGGATTGCTCAGTGTAATGGCCTAAATCAGATACTGACAGAGGCGGCTGTGTGACGGTCACTAGTGATCACTCACCTGCCTCTTCCCCAGAGGAAGAGAGAGTCTTGAGCTCTGACTGCCCAGGGAGGTGGGCTCCGGCCAGGGCTGCGGTTGTTTTGAGTCTTGCAGCCCCTGTTTATGCCAGTTCCTGGAGACTCCACAGATGGGTGGGAGGCAGAGGCCCTGGGTGTGGAGGAGGTCGGCCTTGGCCTGTCCTGTGGCTGGCCAGCCCAGGAGGAGATGGTTCAGGGAAGGTAGGATGGTATTCCTGATAGGCTATGAGCTATCCAGAGGAGCCAGGGCCCAAGAAACAAATCTGGCGGGCAGCGGCTCGTGGTGGCACCTGCAGACACCCTCTCCTTAAACTCATCACACCCCTCGCAGGAGTTACAGTAATGACCTGTTGTGGGAAGGGGCTGACTGAGGCCCTGGAGGCCTGCCACGGTCCCCAGCCAGAAAGGGGCAGAGCGGACCCCAGGAGCATATGGGCTTCTGTGTTGGCTAAATGCTGCTGCCCCAAGAGCCTTTGTGGGCAGGGCATCAAGAGACCCAAAGTGTTTAGTGGTCACCAAATCACCACCTGTGGAGACCAACGAAGTCCCCCCACATCCAAACCATCAGCAAATCCTGTTGTCTCTTCCTTCAAAATCCGGCCAGTATCTGCTCCCTGCTCACCTACCACTATGTCACCCTGTCCAGGCCATCGGCCCTCACTGCTACTGCCTCATGGCCTCCACCTTATCCTCATTTCCTGGGTCTATTCTCAACAAAGTGGCAGGGAGACTCTGCTAAAAGTCAGACCACATCTCCCCAATGCCCCAAACTGCACTGGCTTCCCCAGTGTAAAGGTCAAAGTCCCCACCTGGGCCTGCAAGACTTCCTGTTCCCCTTGAACTTTCCACTTAAGCCACATCGGTCCCTTGCTGTCCTTTGATTTGTCAAGCATGCTCCTACCCCAGAGACCTTGTACCTGCTGTTCAGCCGGGAGCTCCTCCCCAAGTCGGTGTGGCTTGCTCCGGCTCTCCATCTGGCCTCTCTGCAAATGTCCCTCAGGAGAGACTTCTCCTGAATACTGTTAGGTCCCACCTGCCTTCCTGACCCTGCTGTATTCTTCCTCACAGCACCCGTCACCCTTGCCGTACTATATGTTCACTGGTCCAGGCTTTCTTTTTTTTTAAGTTGTGAGGTATAAGTCAGGATTGGGTATATAAGTGACTTAGGTACAGGTGAAGTTCTGGGTCACCTAGGAGACCTCACTTCACCTGGATTAGCATCAGGCACCCTTATTGATGTTATGTGTCCTCCTCCCCCACGTCCGTGCTTACTGCCCATGTCCTCCTACTGGAAGGCAAACTCCATGAGAGCAGGGACTTCCCGTGCTTTGCTCGGTGCTGCGTGCCCAGTACTAGAACCATGCCAGGACATAGCAGATACTCAGAAATGTGCAGACCGACTATTTGCATTACCTTCTACAGCAGCACTTGTGCAAGTACATGGACACTCACACCCAGCCCTGGAGAGAAGCCCATCCTGCCCAGACTGCCTGTCCTGAAGGTGGGCCCTACCCTCTGCTGGAGTCTTTCCCTGCCCAGAGCCCAGGTACCCCCTCCACAAGAGGGCAAGGGAAGCTGGTTTCCTGGGCACCCTCAGGCAGGGTGGCTGCTCCCTTTCTCATCGAGCCCCGACTTGCAGGTGGGTGAAATTCCTTTGATAAGGAGGAACCCAGCACTTTACTCTTGCTACAGGGTTTTTTTGTTGTTGTTGTTTTGAGTTGGAGTCTCACTCTTGTCACCCAGCCTGGAATGCAGTGGCATGCTCACGGCCATTGCAGCCTCGACCTGCTGGGCTTAGGCGATCCTTTCTGCCTCAGCCTTCCAAGTAGCTGGAACGACAGATGCACATCACCTTGCCTGGCTAGTTTTTGTGATTTATTGTAGAGATAAGGTCTCACCAAGTTGCCCAGGCTGGTCTCGAACCCCTGGGCTCAGGTAATCCTCTTGCCTTGGCCTCCCAAAGGGCTGGAATTACTGGGTCTGATACCCTCACCCACTATACTCTCCTGACCACTGACTGCTCCCAGAACACCACACCCTTCCATGCCTCGACTCCCTGACTCTTCATTCTGGGATGATTCCCTCCCTCGGAGGAGAACTCCAGCCCTTCAAGTTCAAATAGCATCTCTAGACAGAGCTTTCTCCTGCCTTCCATGCTGCCCTGACCCTTCAGGGTTCTGGGTCAATACTCCCTTTTCATAGCTAACCTTGAGCCTCAATGCTATCTCTCCGAGCCCGTGAGGTCCAAGTCACAGTGCCTGGCCATAGTACATGACTAGCAAGTGAGCTAATAATGTAATCTGTAATGTCCACGCTGGAACAAGGGAACAGGTGTGGGTGTGGGGGTTGGGCATCAAAAATCCAAGACTGGTCCTTACTAGGCTATGTGCCCTTGACCAAATCTGAGTCTCTCTGAACCTCAGTCTTCTTATCTGTAAATTGGGGTGAGTAGAGTGCCAACTTCACAGAGCTTGAAGGCATGAGAAATAACACGTGCACAGTGCCTGTGCTTAAGTAACGGCAGCTCTTACTGTTCCTACCCTCCACGGGAGCAGTGTGAGAGCCACAGCCTGTTCAGGCATGTGCACCATACCACCTTGCCCAAACGGAGGGTCCCATCAGTGCGGCTGGATGGAAGGCCTCAGGGAGCTGCCCTAGGATGTCACATTTTGGGTTCTCCTGTGATTTGGGGTTCAGTGACCCATGCCATCAGCCTTGGGACAGTTGCCTACTGGCTCCCACCCCACCCCCAAAGGGTTTGAGAAGTCCCTGGAGAAGTTGGAGTTTAAGGAGCAGACGGCATAGCTGCAGTGACATGTAAGATCTCAGAGCCCAAGCCTGGCTCTGTTTCTTCTTTGCTTCTGGGGAAGCAGAAGGGGAAGAGTTAAGCTGAAGAGAAACTTGATTCATCACCATACACTCCTCCTCCCCAGCCAGGGAGGTCCTGCCCATAGAGTTTACTGGAAAGCCCTAACACACTGAAAGCCGCTCAGCCCTCCTTCCTCCCATGCCAGCTTGTTAATTGTCAGGGATGCCCCTAGCTCTGTGAGTCCATGACCCCTGGCCTACGCAGGGGCTGCTGAATCAGGCCCCACCCCATCCCTTAGTGTTGTTGGGTAAACTTGGGACCAATGAGGTCATGTTCCCAAGGTCAGTCTGGAAAGGGCCAGTCATCTTCTGGGAGAGATGTCAGCCCTCTCAAGGAAAGGTCCCCACAAGATGGGGGTGGGGAGGGTAGGTTCAGCACAGGCTCCTCTTAGCACCAGCCCTGCCAAACAAGAGCCAGGATTAGCTTCCTCCCAGCCACAAAAAGTTCCGAAGGACACACAACTGGTCAGGTGAGATGTCCTCCTTGTCCTTAGTCCCTAGTGTGGCAGCTGCCCCCTTGGAGGCTGGTACCCCAAGGCAGCTTCTGGGAGACAGCTGCAGACTTGAAGTCAGGAGACAGTTTTTTTTTTTTTTTTTTTTGGAGTCTCATTCTGTCGCCCAGACTGGAGTGCAGTGGCCGCTCCCGGCCACCGCAGCCTCAACCTGCTGGGCTTAGGCAATCCTTCTGCCCCAGCCTTCCAAGCTGGAACTACAGGCGCGTGCTACCACGCCTGGCTAATTTTTTGATTTATTGTAGAGATGAGGTCTCGCCAAGTTGCCCAGGCGGGACTCAAACCTGCGGGCTCAGGCAATCCACTCACCTCAGCCTCCCTAAGTGAGGGATTACAGGCTGGTCCACCGAGCCCGGCGAGACAGTTCTTGAAACCCATGTTGAGTGATCTTGACCCTACCTCCTCTGAATCTCAGCTTCCTCATCTGTAAAATGGAGCCAACAAGCTCTCCCACTCAATGGAACAAGTGCAAGCTGCCAAACATGCAGGGTTTTAGTCCCAACAAGTCCAGATGTGTAAGAGCTCACAGGCACCAAGAGCCCAGACAATGAGCACCTAGATGCTGTGCATGTTCCAAGGGCCCATCAGGAGCTCCAGCTCTGGCGAGAAAGACTGATGGATAAATAATACACGGTACCATGCTGTGATCATCGCTTTCAGGGAGGTGTGAACAAAGGACCATGGGTTCAGAGAGAAGGGATCCTCTGACAAGGGCTGGAGTGGGTGAGGTCAGGGAACCACAGGGAGGGGGGGTCATCTGACCCAGGCCTTGAAGAATCAGCATCTATCAGCTGGAGGCTAGAGGGTGACATTTTAGGCAGGCAAAAAAGCACAAAGACCCAACTCTGTCCTAAGGCACAGCCCAAACACAGGTGTAATGACCCTACCCAGGGGCCTGGCCCTGAATACCAGTTACTAGGTTTTGAGAGCACATCCTGCTGGCTCCTGGCCGGGTAAGGAAAGGAATTCCCAGTCCCAGCAGAGGAAGCTGCCTCTGTCTTACTTAGCTCCATTCTCTCCCACCCCTGCAACCCCCATTCAGAAGACCCAGCATTTTGTTCTCTGAGCCCACTCCAGCCTCTACCTCCCTCTGGTAAACTCATCCACTCTAAGGCCCCTTACTAATTGCCAGCTCCTCAGAAGCCGCCCCAGTCTCTCTCTTTCTTGCCCAGGGCTATGTGTACATTTCTCTAGAATTAATGCTTACTGTTTAACATTTACTCAATTTCCAGAGTGGTTTTCCTGAGCAGACTGACATCAGATCTGGGCCTTTTTCACTGTTAAATCCTCGCTGGATAAATCCAGATCCTGCCTTCAGTGCCTTACCTTATTATTTTATTTATTGACTAAGAGCCAGGCTCTACTGGATATTGAGGAAGTCACATCAACTGTCCTCAGGAAGCTTATGAAATTAAAAATCTTAACTGGTCAGCTATATCATGCTTATATAAATAATAATAACTACTGAGTGCGGTGGCTCACGCCTGCAATCCTAGCACTTTGGGAGGCCAAGGTGAGAGGTTTGCCTGAGCCCACAAGTTCAAGACCAGCCTGGACTGCATGGAGAGACCTCGTCACTACAACAAATCAAAAAAATTAGCTGAGTGTGGTGGCACATGCCTGTGGTTCCAGCTACTTGGAAGGCTGAGGTGGAAAGATTGCCCGAGCCCAGCAGGTTGAGGCTGTGGTGGTCAAGGCTGCCCTCCAGCCTGGGTGACAGAGTGAGAATCTGACTCAAAAAATAAAAATAAATTAAAAAAATAACTAACATAGATGCACGTATCTATTTATTGTAGAGACAGGGTCTCGCTGTCACCTGGGTTGGACTGCAGTCGCACAATCATAGTCCACTATAAGCCTCAAACTTCTGGGCTCGAGGGATACTCTGGCCTTAACCTCTGAGTAGTCACAACTACAGGGTTCCCCTATGTTGCCTAGGCTAGTTTTCAAATCCTGACCTCAAGCAATCCTTCCACCTCAGCCTCCCAAAGCACTGGGATTACAGGCATGAGCCAACATGCCTGGCCAACTAACGTTTACATCTTGAACATTCATGTGCCTGGCACTATTTTGAGCCCTAAACATACAGTATTTTCACTTAATCCACCCAACAATTCTATGAGGTAGGCACATTACTATCTCCATTTCACAAATGAGGAAATTGAGGAATTGACTATGTCAAGGTTACAAAACCCGGTATCAGATCCCAGGCAGTCTGACTAAGGAGTCTGTATTGTCCTATATGCTATTATGAACAGGGTGCTAAGGGAACACAGAGGAGCATTTAGCCTTAGGGTGTGGGGAGGCAGATATCTGTCTGAGCAGAACCCTGAAAGGCATGCAGAAGGTAGCCCTGCAGATAAGAGGAGAAGGGGGCTGCTAGGCAGAGGGGCTGGTATGTAAAAGGCACAAGGACATGAATAGCAACGTGTGGGCAAGGGACTTCTGCAGTGCCATGTTACTGGACCTGAGGATCCACATAGGAGATTGCTAGGGAAGAGATCAGAGGGCTCTGTCAATTGTGCTGGGGGTTCAGCCCTTTCTCATAGGCATTAGGAAGCCATCTGAGGGTTATAAGCAAAGAAGTGACACCTTCAGACTTGTGTTCTAAAAGGATTAACAGAGTCGACAGTTTGGAGACTGAACTGTAGGCAGCCAGGCCCAGAAACTGCTAGGAAACTACTCCAGTTATCCAGGTAAGACACACACCAACAGGGTGGCAACAGAGGATGGGGGATTGAACCCAGGCTTGAAGGATGTTTAGGACATTAGCTGTATGACTAGGTCACTTCCAAGATAGAGGAATTGAAGAAGAGGAATGGCTGGATGCGGTAGCAGAGGAAAGATCAGTTCAGGTTTAGACTCATCAGAAGCAAAGCTGTCTAACTTGCAGCTGCAAGACCAAGTCTGGAGCTCCAGGCAAGGGCTGCGCTGACACTGCAGATCTGGGTATTTAGTTGGTGTAAAGGTGAAGTCATGGGAAAATATATACATATATGCCATCCAGATTCAGCGCGCAGAGCGACGGGTTGGCAAGCGAAGAGAATGTTAAGCGGTGCCGCTGACCTCCTGCCTGAACGGTAGGAGGAAAGTCCGGAGATGCTGATACTGAAGACAAAAAAAAAGGCGGGTTGGGGGGGAGGCAAGTGTCATTTAGGCTGAGCGTCAATGATATTATGCACCTCTAAGAACGCAAGAAAGAGACTTTAAAAGGCCCTTTCGACATCAGTTAGGAAGTTGTTCACAGCCATTTCCCAAGGAAGCTGGGGAGCCGTCGGGTGACAGTCAGACGCAGACCTACCCGAACGCGCAGATGTTTTCCTCCTCGTCCCAGATCCTGACCCCTTTCCGTACCCAATTCCTGCTCTGAAGACCCAGATACTGTCCCCTCCCCTCACAGTTATGACGGAGGCTTGGGAAGGCGATCCCAGACGCCCCCCTTCTCCGGCTCCCTAGGATGGGTGGGGCCGCCGAGGGTCGGTGCCGGAGACCCCGGACCCTGCGGGAGGCGGGGCGGGGCGAGGCCGAGCAGAGAGAGGGGCGGAACCTGGAACGTGGGGGTTGTGGGGAGGGTCGGACGGAACCCAGAACGGACACCGGCAGGGCAGCGGGATCGGCCGGCCGGAGACCGTCTTTGTCCCACCCCGGCCCCAGGGACCGCTCCAGGACCCACCTGCTCCATGTCAGGC
>NW_007059688.1:52367-54306 GCF_000164805.1 Carlito syrichta
GAGGGGGCTGAGGCCAAAGTTAGACTCCAGGAGTGCCTTCCCGCGGGTGGCGGCATGGAAAGAAGCTCGCGCGTCGTCGGGCCACACAGGCCTGGCGCTGTGGGAATAAAGGGGAACTTCCTGAGGGGAGGTCCATGGGGTGGGGGACGGGTCCTTTGGAGGAATCCAGCGAGGTTTGGAGGACTTCTCCCATCTCCCCCACTTCCCATCCCCCCCTTCAGCCATCCCCGGCAAGAGCTGGAACTTCTGTGGTCCTTCCTGAGTGCCCCCGCCTGTTGTCAGCATTGAAGACTCCTAGACTAGATGACTGGACCCCAGGGACAAAGCCCTGACCCTTAGATGACCACTAGCCTTCCATATAGGACCCCCTGCCTCCCTTTCCCTCCCCCCTTCCCTTGAAAAAGGAGTCTCAGCACCGTTATTTACAAAGATTTATTACAGCACGGGAGGGATTCAGGCCTGGAGTCAGGGAAGAAGGGGAAGGAGGCAGAGCAGCCAAGGGACGAGAGGAACCTGGTTCCCTCTCTATGTGCCCCCCAAAAGGACATAGACCAGGCGGCATTCCTGGCATCAAAGCACAAACAAAACACAACAAAGTAGCCTCTGCCAGTCCATCTTCCAGGCACCCAGGAGGAGCGGGGTGACAAGGGGAAGATTTCCAAAACGTTGAGGCTGTGGAGAAAGATGCCTGAGTCCTGGGCCCTGGTGAGAGGTGTGGTGATGTGGAATCAATCACCCATAGGGGTGGGGATGGAGAAGGGCACCCACAGGTTCTCAGTACCTCTTTACCCCAGATCTTAGGGTCCTGCCCTGTAGGTCTCCTGTGTTTAGGGGAGAGGATCTGGGAAGTAGAATTGTGAAGGGCAAATCCTTGTTCTTGGTTTCAGGGATTTTCTCTCACATCCCACCTCTCACTGGGTGAATGGAAGAATGACTGGCAGAGGCAGGCATCAGGCAGCAAGCACTCAGGTTCTCTGGGCATCAGCCAAAGGTGGGCAAACAAGCAAATACAGACCAGCCTCAGTCTTCTAGAAGTCAGAAGCCACAGCCCTAGCAGGTGAGGGGAAGGGCACAAGACAGGGTGAGGACAGAGTGGGTTTCTGGGGAACAGCCGTGTCCCCTCCATTTCTCCTGGGAGATGCTCGGTGCTTATGTGCCAGGTTCAGGACAGACAGGGCACTGAGGCCCCTCCCCAAGCTCTACAAGGCAAGCAGAGAGGGGCTCAGGGCCTGGCCCTACCCACCAAGAACCCAGCCCTGCCTCCCCAACATCCCGCCTCCCCATCATCCCACACTCCCCAAGCCTCACCACTGAGTGCTGGGTCTTCCACTTGGTCCCCAGGGCTTCCATCTCTCTGGGGCTCATTCAGAGGGGGAGGGCGCTCCCAGGGCCCCTCCAGACCCTGGGCACAGGTTGTCTTCTGCCCAGCTGGGGATGGAAAAGAAAGGATAAAAACACAGGCTCTGCATATCCACCTGGCTGTCCTGGAGCATGAATTAAGTCCCTCTGATGGCTGAGGATAAGTTTTCTGAGGGCTTCATGGCAGAATGGAGAGAGTCCTGGGTCAGGACAGCTCTTCCAGTGACTAGCCACATAGCTAGGATATCTTACTGGTTGGTATCTTTCTGAAGAAGATGGTAAGAGGGAAACTGTGTAGATGGCCTTAACAAGATATAACAGTGGCGTGGGGCGTCGTGGCACAAGCCTGTAATCCCAGCAATTTGGGAGGTGGAGGCAGGAGGAATGGCTGAGCTCATGGAGTTGAGACCAGCCTGGGCAATGTGGCAAGACCTCGTATCTACAATAAATAAAAAAAAATTAAGCCGGGCTCGGTGGCTCAGCCTGTAATCCCACGCCTTGGGAGGCTGAGGTGAGTGGATTGCCTGAGCCCGCAGGTTCGAAACCTGCCTGGGCACTTGGCGAGACCTTATCTCTACAA
>NW_007059688.1:54632-61905 GCF_000164805.1 Carlito syrichta
AAAAAAAAAAAAAGATATAACAGTGACTGCCCTGTCCAGCCCAGCACCAGCACCCGGGAGCAGTGGTGATTAATGTTGCTCTGTGGTAGGCTTGTCATTTGACCCAGTGCCCTGCTGCTTTTCCTAAGGGACCAGTCTCCTCTCACCTCCTTTCCGCTTATGCGAAGGGTCTCAGTGGGAACCGACTCAACTCTTCCAGCTCTCCCCCATGTGCTCCCATGGCCGATGCCTGTACTGCCAGGGACACAGGCAGGAGGCCTAAGCCATCTTGTTTGAACAGAAGGGCTGAATGCTTCAAGTGGGGGTGGTGGACTGTTAGTTATTCCCATAAATAACGGGACCAAGACGTTTAATGTGCACTAAGGTGTGATGGATGTGGCATGGCCTTCCATGGCCAAGCATGGGATAAACCACCCTAAGGGCAAGGAGGGTAAGATCTCCCTTCCTAGAAATTCTCTGGGCCTTGGGACCTTGTGTGGAGTTTTCTGAATCTGAGGCCTCTGGCTCTGAGGCCATCTGTGTAGATATCAGGCCCTTCCCTGGCTCCTCTCCTCCCAGAGAGCTGAGGTTGGAGACGGAGACCTGCAGATTGGTGCTTGATCTTAGATTCTCCATCGAGACGCTAGAGGGCACCCTCCACCCCATCCTAGAATGGAAAAAGAGAAACAGTCCCACAGGGGGCAAATCAGTCAGCCCTCTACGCCCCCGCAGAGACCACCGCCCCCGCAGAGACCGCCTCCGAGGTTCAGAAATGCAGGTGATGGGGGTGTTGGAGTCTCTCAGCACTCTATCCCTGAACGTCCTCACACCCTCTTACTGCTGTGGGTGGTAAGTCCTTTTTTGGACTCAAACCTCACGTGGCCCTGGCCTTAATTATTAGGGAAGAGAAGAATGATTAGAGAAAACCTGACTGGGAAAAGGGCTGAGCCAAGGATGGAGGGAGCCTGTGTCTCAGATATGGCCGAGTGCGAGGCATCCTGGGGAGCAAGAGGGTGGGGAGGCCCTACAGTGTCATTGCAGTTTGCCGGTGTGAGAAACTGAACTGGGGGGGTTGTCCCAAGATACCCAAGGAGGATCCACACCTCACCCATGGTGGCGGGACCCCTGCGTCTCAGTCCCTTCAGCTTACCAAACTGCCTGATGCCCTTCAGGATTTCCGCCTGGCTGTCCTCTTCTTCCTCCTCTTCCTCATCATCCTCATCCTCCTCCTCCTCCTCCTCTCTTGGATAACCCAGCTCCCGCAGCTCTCCCAGCTCATCCTCCTCCTCGGACACCTGGTTCTCGTTCAAGTTGCTGATGGACTGCAGGTGAGACTCAGCAATGCGCTGCACGGCTGGCACAGAGGGGGCCCAAGGAGACAGACGTCAGCCAGAAGCAGCCCGTGGATCTGGAGGGGCGTGTGGCCCAGTCCCCAGCCCCCTCCCGTGGGCCTGGGCAGAGAACCCCCCCAGGGGCCAAGTGCAAAGGCCAAAGGCTACAGGGGGTCAGCCCCGGCCAGAAGCAGCAGGGGTCAACTTAATCATGTTTGGCTCTTAAGCTGTCCCAAGATGCTGGCCCCCTGGAGCTGGCACTGGGCAGCTCCCCCACACCACAGGGCGCCAGGCTGGGCAAGACCAGGCGGGCACAGCAGCAGCTTAACATTCCCTGGCTGGAGAGCTTGATCTGAAGGACCCAGTACAGAGCCAGAACCAACCAGAGTCAAGCCTGGGCAGAAGGCGCAGGGCCTATGCACTAGGGTCCAGGGTTGGCCCCTTGCCTTTTCTGGGGGAGTGCTCATCCTGTTTAGGGCTCTCTGGTCACCCCATCCTGCCTCCCATGCTGTGCACAGTCCCTACACCCCCCAGCCCCCTCCCCCAGATGCCAATCCACTCCATCCCAGGCTTCAAGGGAAGGAGCAATTCTGAGGGCGAAGACCTTGGAGCCTGCAGCCAGCGGAGTCTGTGACTGGGGATGCGGCATGCTCCGACACCGCCCCCACGATCTTGACCCACATCCCCAAGCTCCCAGCTCCCTCTGCGGTGACCTAGAAAGCACCCCCTCGAAGGTCTGCTCGGATAGGGCCAGGAAGGGAGCAGTGTGGGCAGCTGGAGAAAAGTGTCCGAAAGGTGGAAAGGAGCAGGTTTAGGAGAAAGAGCCAGGGTCGGAGGTCCTGGGGGACAGTGAGGAGAGGCTGCAGGAGCTGGGGGGACACTACGTCACAGGTCCCAGGCCAGATGTGGCTTGGGGGCTGAGGTGGGGCTAGGGCAGCCCCTCCCCTCAGAAGACACCGAGCAGTCGGTCCAGGCTGGAAACCTCCGGTGCAGAGAGCAGGGCGCCGTGCTCCTGCCAACTCGGGGACAGGCACAGAGGGCGCATTGTATGAGCCTGCTGCCCCACCCTGCCCCCAGCTCTCAGCATAGTGCCTCCTGCGGCTCCAGGCAAGCTACCCAGGCAATAAAAGCACAATAAATCGCCCTGCCCTGGCCTTGGGGACGCGGCCCAACTTCATCTTGAGCCAAGTGTAAGCGCTCCCACCTTGGAGAACCTCTGCCCCAACCAAGACTTGGTGGTATCCCCTCCCTCAAGGGCCCTCCATTCTTCCCCTGCAAACTCCCCCCGGCCAGGTGCTTCCGCCTACCCAGCAAAGGGCCGGAGGCCCCCCCCCGGCAAAACAGTGTCCTCCCGGCACAGAAGGGTCAGGGGGGGGGTAAGGGAGTAGAGCAGGTGGCTGCTCGGGCAGCCTGGGAAGGAGTGCTCAGGCGTGAGCTGCAGGGGCAGCAACTGGTGTGTGCCTGCGGTGCCTGTGTGCATGTCCCAGTCTCCCTCAGCTCCCTCCCTCATGCCTCCCGGGCCTCTGGGGTCTCCCCCACACCCCTCCCAGGCTGTCTCCATCACTGGGGCTGTGAACATCCCCCCAAGTCTTCCTTTGTAGATTCACAAGTCCCCAGACCACCCACCCTCTCCCGACTGCTTCCTTGTCCCTGTTCCACCCACTGGGCCTCTCCCAAGATGCAGCCAAAGGGGCAGCAGGCACATTGCGGGACTCTGGGGTGCATGATGACACCCTGGCCCTAACCCCACGTAGGCCCCCATGCTCACAGGCAAAAGCCCACCCCTCACACCTGCCCAGCCTGGGAGGGGAGTTCTCTCCTAGAGACGTCCCGCCTCGAGCCTGCTGGGGGCCCTCCACACCTCCCTGCAGGTGGGGAGGCCTTCCAGATGCTGAGCCACACTGCCCACCTGTTGCCACTCGGTCCCTTCCTTTTCCTGTCCTGGAGGAAGAGAGGGAACCCTGCCCTGCTCTCCTCTCCTCCCTGCCTGGCCTCCCCTCCCTGTTCCTGGCCCTGGCCGGCAGGCTGACAGGCGCACCTGTTGACCTTGGTGGTTGCTGGGAACTTGTTAAACCCACCCCTGAGGAAGCTCTCAGCACACGCTCCGTTGGTCTCCCTCCAACCTCCTCTGTGGGAGGAAAGGGGCTGCCAGGCAGGAAGAGCCTGGGGCAGGAGCTGGGTGGGCAGGGGCAGACAGGGCTCCCAGGCTTAGGAAGAGGCCCCTCCACATCTCCAGGCTGCACCCCCTTCCCCTTGGCGCATCTCCAAGCTCCCCAAGTTTCCAGGTTGGCCCTGAAGCCTCCTCTGACTCACACCTCCTCCCCTCCTCCAGGAATGCTGGTGAAATGCCTGTGCCCCTCAATCCAGGCTTAAACATCCTCTCCTCTGTGGACCCTCCCTGACCTTTTCAGTTTTTGTTTTCTGGAGACAGGGTCTCACTCTGTTGCTCAGGCAGTTGCATGATCATGGCTCACTGCAGCCTCAAACTCCTGGGTTCAAGCAATTCTCTCGCTTCAGCCTCCCAAGTAGCTGGGACTACAGGCGTGAGCCACCGTGCCCAGCCCCTCCCTGATTTTTTGATGCGAAGGACACCAAGGAGACAGGGATCAAATCTCACTCATTCTGTCCAGTGCCCACCGGTGCGGCCTGGCATACACTAGGTGTTCAATAAGTGTGTGTGACAGGACTGTTCGTGCAGATCTGTGTGAGTGGGCAGGAGAGGGACAGCCTCCAGGATGGGCACAGCGAAGGGGAGGGGGGGCCCAGCACAGGCTTGCAGGGGCCGCAGACAAGGCTGTCATGTGGTGACTGCTGGTTGCTCCAGGCCAGCCACCCTGTTCTCTTACCCCAGCCTGCTGCTGAGGCCCGCAGTTGCCCTTTTCAACCTCCAGGCTCCTCGGGTTTTGCAAGGCCCAATGAAGAAAGAATGGTCTCTGTGCCGGTTGTGGCGCATGGAAGGATCTCTCCCCACTGACGAAAGCTTGACCTTTCACCTCCCTCCCTGATCAGCCCAGTTCCAGGAACCACAGGGACAGCCAGGCAGACTGGCAGGGGATGGTACCTTTCAGCGAGGGGGGTGTGTAGGCACAGGGGTTGGCTCTCTTCGACTTGAGGTGGTGCCCCTCTCCAGAGGCTCTCTGCCAGGGGAAGCACAAGGTTAAATGAACTCACCAGAAACCCTTCCTGTCACCCTCCCTCCACCCCACCCCACCGCCTGCTCTCGCCTGCACTGAGGGTCCCACACCTAGCCTGAGCCTCTCCTGCTGTTGCTTTGGGAAGGTTCCCACAAGGTGGCCTGGCTCTGGGCAGGACCCTGGGTCCCAGGGGCTCCGCCCTGAGTCTGAGCAGAGGAGGGATCTGCCAGGGGCGCCCTAGCAGCAGGCGCTCTCAGAGGTGTCGATTGATGTGCTAATGTGTCCTCCTGGCAGCCTGTGCTGGCTGGTTGTCACTGCAGGCACCGGGCCACCCCACCAAAGGGCCCCGGCAGCTCTCCTTCCAGCTGCCCCAGGAAACTCACCTGGTGGGGGGAGGCCTCCTCCTCTGAGGGAGGCCACCAAGTGGGACCAGACAGGAGGAGCAAGAGAGAAGAGGGAGAGAAAGAGAGAAAGAATCCCAGTCACTCTCTGCCAAGTAGCAATCTCTGGGGAAGGGGAAAGTGTGCCCTTTCCCTCCTGGTGCTGGGAGGTGCCATGTCAACACATGAGCCACAGAGTTGGGCCTCCAGACCTTCTCCACTCTGCACACAGCCTTCAGCTCTTCAATCCCTCGTGGCCCGTGGGACTTGGGCACCCAGGAGGGTATCAGAGTGAGGGCGGGGCTGGGGGACAGGACAGGGACTCTACCTGGTGAGGAATGCTCTGAGAGCCGGAACAGCATGGCAGGGGTTGGTCTCCGGCGCCGGATCTAGGGAGATGGAGGGAGGGGAGACAGGACAGACACCTGTGGCCCATCCCCACCCCACCCCCAGGCAGCAGGGAACAAAGGTGCTTCAGAGTCCCCAGCGAACCTTTGAATCCAAGGATGCCAGAGCTCAGAGGAACTCTGTAGCTCATCCAACTGCCTCATTTTACAGAGGTGAAAACCCAGGGCTCAGAGAAGTTCAGCAATGTACTCAAGGCCACACAGCACACCAAGTCCAAAGGATGAGAAAAACCCCAGTCACTGACTGCCAGACCATGCCCATCTCATCCCGCTCCATGGCTGCTCCAGAAGGAACCACTGCCTTCCTATCTTCTGCCCCTGGCCCTTCCTCTCCCTGGCTTCTGAGGGCATCAGCAGACCTTGGAAGCTGAAGCTGGCTACAGCCCTGGCCTCCAGGGAAGGGCCCTCTGGGGAAGCTGCCCCATGGGTGATGGCACCCACGTGGCCCTGCCCACCTAAGGTCAGCTCAAGGGCTCCAAAGAAACCGGATCCAGCTGCAGAGGGAGGCTGAGCTGAGGCACCGCGGCGCCTCCAGCCTCACAGGGAGGCTCAGGTGGGACCCAAAGGGGTCTGGGGGTGTTCTGGGGACCTGCGTCTGGCGCCCCCCGCAGTCTCTGTCAGGCTGTGGCACTCTTCGCCCAGTCCCCGTGGCAAATGAACCGTTGCCCTCCTTACTACGAGAGCCAAGCTGAGTTGGGGGGGGACCGAGCACTCCCAGCAACTGCCCCCGCCCCCAGCCTGATAATGAGTCGGTCACCAGTTAATTAGGTCCCCTTTCAGCTCCAGGGAAATGCAGAGAACCAGGTGAGTTCAGCTGAAACTGCCGCCTCCCCCAAGCTCCCCACACTGCCCTCAAGGCCAAAAGCTGCTGAGGCCCAGGGCTGTCCCCCACCTCCATCCCCCCTCCAGAATGACTGGCCCCAAGCTCACTGCTCTGTGGGGAGCATCGCGTCTCTGCAACAAGTGACCCTGGCCGGGCGGCGGGGGTGGAGCCTGTCACAACCCCCCACCCCTGGAACCCCCACAGCCCCCAGGAAGGCTCCGGAGACCTTGGGGGTCTTGGGCTGGCTTCAGGGATGACGGTCACCCGCCCCTCCCTGGGGCTGGCTCTAGGATCTGACAGCAGAAGGGGGTCAGAACACGGTTCTGGCGACCCCTGCCCAGGCACGCGCGCTGGGACCAGAGAGGGGCAGGGCGGAGGCGGCCCGGGGAGGCCTCAGGACCCCTTCTGCGTAACGGGGCAGCGCGGGAGGCTCCTCGCGACTGGCCGGCTCCGGGCTGGAACCGGGGCAGGGGGTCCCGTGGCCGCCAAGCCAAAGGGACGAGCGGGGGGGGGCGGGCGGGGAAGGGCAGTGCAGGGCAGAAAGGACGGTCCCCTCGCGGGTGGCCGACCCGACCTGCGCCCCGCCCCCGCCCGCTGCTGCTAACTCTCCGGCCCGGATCAAGACGGAGGCTCCGGGATAAAGTTGCTCGTGTCTCGGGCGAACTTGACGCGCCCCGCGCCCCGCGGCCGCCCCCACCCACCGGGCCCGCGGGGCAGCGCCGGGATAAGTCCCGCCGGGCGCGGGGGGCGCTGCGGTCGGGGCGCGGCCCCCTTACCATCTCCACCTGGCGGGGGTCGAGCTGGCTGGGGGGCACGGGCACCGAGAACTGGATCTTCTTGCGGTCCTTGGGGTCCATGGCGCGCGGGGCCGGCGCGGCTGGGGTCCCGCGGTGCCGGCGGGGCTCCCCGCGCTGAATTCCCCGGGGCCCATATCTTTGCCCGATTTATTATTGACGCGATTTTAGCCATTCTGATCAGCATATACTGGTACTATGTATGACTGTAATTTGTACTTCCTGATTATTACTAAGATTGAACACCTTTTAATTTGCATGTCCTTTTTGTGAAATGACTTTTCATTCTTTCGCTCATTTTCTACTCTTAATTCTCTCACTTATTTGTAAACATTCAGGAAGAGTCCATTGACAGTCATACGCTTTGTAAACATTTTTCTGTCATTACATGGAATACCTTTTCTCTCCATCAGTGATGACATTTG
>NW_007059688.1:62519-63911 GCF_000164805.1 Carlito syrichta
AAGGGGGGGGAGGGAGGAGCTGGCCCTGGGGGCGGGATGTTGCCTTTGGTCTGTCCAGGCCTGCTGTCTGCGGGAGCTGGCGTCGCCCTCTGCGGACCCTGTGAGGGTCTGGACGCCTCTCTAGCACCTAGAGGGGGCGTGTGTAGCCGTGTGCACATGCGTGAGTCTTCCTGGGGCTCTGTTTGTGTTGGCGTCTTGGTCACTCTCAGGCCTGGACCCACCAGGAGCCCTCTCTGCCCCAGCAACTCCGTGGTTTTTCCACTCCCCGCCCCAGCATGCTGGGTCCTTGGTGGAGCAGGAGGCCGGAAGAAACGTGGGGTCAGGGCCCACCTGGGGGTGACGGGCTGGGGACGGCAGGGGCAGGTCTCTGCTCAGGGGAGTGAGGCGTCCTGGTCGCTCAGCTCCTCATCCACCAGCCCGGGGCCTGGCTCCAGTCCCTGTGTGTGTGTTGACTTATAGACTTGTCGGGTAACAGCCGGAAGCCAGGCCGTTGGCTCAGGGGTGTGGGCCTCTCTGGCAGCACCTGGCTGGGCCCAGAGCCCCTCCTGGAGATGGGGTGCGGTGAGGAGTGGCAGAGACCAATTTGGCCATGCCTCAGAAGGCCTGAGGTGGGTGAGGAGGCCTGAGAAGAAGGGGGGCACACAGAAGGCAAGGCCCACGCAGCCCCTGGAGAGCTGGGTGGGGGACAGCGGTGCGGTGAGGGGTCTGTGGCAGAAGCATCGAGGGGTGACGTGAGGGGACAGAGGACAGGGACAGGGAGGCATCACCACCAGTGCCAGCTCAGAGCCCATCGGAGCTGAAAAGGCCTTGGGGAACATGGCGGCCAAGCCTCATTCCATCAGGAGGGCTTGATTCCGGACGACACCTTGGAGCTCTGGAGCCCCTGAGCCAGGAACATCCCACTGACCCCAGGCTGGAGCAGCCGAGAAGGGAGACGGGAGCAGAGAATCCTCCTCTCAGCTATGCCCGGACCACGGGGACTTTGCTGGCCTCTGACTGTGAACACTGGAACCAGGAGGCAGGGAAGGAAGACTGGCTGACAGAGGGACAGACACAAGGGACAGACAGGAAGGAGGAGGAAGGATGGCAGAGATGGCACAGAGACAGGATGTGAGAGAGAGATGGGGGAGGCCGGCAAAGGCAAAGAGACAGAAAGCACGTGTGAGAGACGAGAGACAAAGGGAGCAAGAGGAAGAGCGCGCACGGTGGAGAGAGGCAGGAGACAGAGATGGAGAGAGGGTAAAAATAGCTCCGCATTAAGATAATTGCAGCTCGCAGCTCTGCCCTCCGCTAGGAATTAAATGAGGTTTTATTACTTTGATTTTTCTCTCCTGGATCCTACGCGACTTCTCGGGAACTTGGGGAAAAGTTTTTCAGGTGGGCGGCCAGGTG
>NW_007059688.1:63931-67468 GCF_000164805.1 Carlito syrichta
GGGGACCGGGGGGCCAGGCAGGGGCTGGGCGGCCCGGCCGTGGGGTGGAGGGGAGCCAGGCGCTGAGAAGCAAGGGGCCGGGTGACCCGCATTCACTTTGAACTTAGAATTAATCATATGCAAACGAGATGTAAAAATAATGTGCCACTCCTCGGTTATTATTCTTGAGTTAGAAACACAGGCGGTTGGGTCCAAGGAACCAATTCAAGACCTCGTTTGACTTAGCTCTGACGGAACTATGGGTCTCTCTGTTGGACCGACCGGAGAAGTTTCTGGCGGGGTGTGATGGCTTCAGCGTCACAGGCTGCCCTGTGTCTCCAGGCGGGCTCTTCCCACCGCTCACCTTCATGACGTGGCCCAGGCCCACCCCAGGCCTGGCACGCGGGAGGCGCGCCGTTCACCTTCTCTGGAAGGTGAATTTGGGCAGCTGCTGTGAAGCCTTCACCCTCTTGCTGGAAGTGCGGAGAAGGGACGCTCGTGAATGTTGCCTCCCTTCCCCAGCAAGATGTGGTCACATGGACAGAACTTAATCTGGAGAGTTTGACAGCCCCAGGGAGGAATTTCAGGTCTAACTCACTGTGCGAATTTGCACGCATTTCTTAGCTTCTCTGTGTCTCAGTTTCCTTATGTTTCAAAGCCTGCCTCCCATGGTGGCTGTATCAATTCAGTAGGATAAAACTTTTTTTTTTTTTCAGTTGGAGTCTCACTCTGTTGCCCAGGCTGAAGTGCAGTGGCACACTCATGGCAACCGCAGCCTCAACCTTCTGGGTTCAGGCCATCCTTTCACCTCAGCCTTCCAAGTAGCTGGAACTACAGGCCTGCGCCACCATGCCCAGTTAATTTTTTTTAGTTGGAGTCTCACTCTGCCACCCAGACTGGAGTTTAGGCGATCCTTCTGTCTCAGCCTTCCAAGTCGCTGGAACTACAAACGCATGCCATCATGCATGCACAGCTAGTTGGTTGTTTTTTTTGGTTTTTTTTTTTTGCAATTTATTGCAGAGACAAGGTGTCACTAAGTTGCCCAGGCTGGTCTTGAACCCCTGAACTAAGGCAATCCTCTCACCCCCGCCTCCCAAAGTGCTGGGATGACAGGCATGAGCCACCATGCCAGGCATAGATATTCCTTTATGGCAACGCAAAATGAACTACCGCCTCCTCTACCAAATAGGGTGCAAAGGAGGGAGACCAAGTCACATTATGATAAGGGACATCCCTGCTTGATTTTTTTTTTTTTGAGTCAGAGTCTCACTGTTGCCCAGGCTGGAGGGCAGCAGCATGCTCACAGCCACCGCAGCCTCGATCTGCTGGGCTCAGTCGCTCGTTCCACCTCAGCCTTCCAAGTAGCTGGAACCAGAGGTGCGCGCCACCATGCTCGGCTAATTTTTTGATTTTTTGTAGAGACGAGGGCTGGCCGTGTTGCACAGGCTGGTCTCGAACCCTTGGGCTCAGGCAGTCCTCTCGCCTCCGCTTCCCAACGTGCTGGGATTACAGGTGTGAAGCACCGCGCCCGACTTCAATAGGATCGAACTTAAAACTCCCAGGCCAGCGCGGCGTCCTGATGGTTCTCAGGTTCCGGCTTCCCCGGCGCTCTACGGATGCACTTCCAAAACTGACCGGCAGGTGGCGGAGCCGGCCAGGGTTTGGGAGGCCGCGCCGCGGGCAATGCGGGTCTGTAGCTGGGCATCGCACCCGTGACCTTGGCACCAAGGAGCTGGGCCGGAGCTGGTCGGGTTGGCCTGCGGCAGCTGGAAGGGAGAGCACCGGAGGTCCCGGGAAGCAGCCTTAGAGGAGTCGGGGAGCGCTGGCTGGGAACACTGGGGCATCTGTCCCTGCCCCAGGGGAAAGGGGCCGCAGGGATGCCAGAGGAATTCCAAGGCCCACCTCCTCTGGGGAGACCCGTGGGCCCCGAGGAGAGAGGGCAAGGGCGCCCTCAGCTGGGCCATCGTCTGAGACATTCACGTACACACTCATTTACTCATCCACCCACCATCCGTCCCTTTGCCCATTCAACAAACCCACATTTGGGTGCTTAAGTACTTTTTTTAATTTTTTGAGTCGGAGTCTCACTCTGTCGCCCAGGCTGGAGTGCACGCTCACAGCCACCGCAGCCTCGACCTGCTGGGCTCCGGCGATCCTTCCGCCTCAGCGTTTATTTATTTATATTTTTATTTATTGTAGAGACGAGATCTCACCAAGTTGCCCAGACTGATCTCAAGCCCCTGAGCTCAGGCAATCCTCTTGCTTTGGCCTCCCAAAGTGCTGGTATTACAGGCTTGAGCATGGTGCCCAGCCTGATGTGCTTTTTTAAAACATCAACTTTATTGGGTTAGAGTTTACATACGATGAAATGTTAAATATACATTTTCATGGGGTTTTTTTGGAGTCAGATTCTCACCGTTGCCCAGGTTAGAGTGCAAGTGGCATGCTCATGGCCACTGCAACCTTGACCTGCTGGGCTCGGGCGATCCTTCTGCTTCAGCCTTCCAAGTAGCTGGAACCACAGGTGCGGGCCACCACGCCCGGCTAATTTTTTAAACTTATTTTAGAGATGAAGTCTTGCCATGTTGCCCAGGCTGGTCTCAAACTCGTGGGGTCAGGCAATCTTCTCCCCTTGAGCTCCCAAAGCGCTGGGATTACAGGCGTGAGCCACTGTGCCCGGGCTTCATCAGTTTTTGAAAATATAGCATGGGAGCCGGGCTCGGTGGCTCAGCCTGTCATCCCGCGCCTTTGGGAGGCTGAGGTGAGTGGAGGGCCTGAGCCCGCGGGTTCGAGACCTGCCTGGGTACTGCCCTCCAGTCTGGGCGACTGAGTGAGACTCCAACTCGAAAAGAAAAGACAGCATGTGATCACCATCACAGTGCGGATACAGAACATTTCCCCAAACGTTCTTTTTTCGGTCCCGTCCAAGGCAGTCTCTTTGCCTTCCTCCCTGGGTGTGTCACGGCCCTCAGCACACGGTCTTGAGACCCGTCCTTCCCACCACCTGCCTTCGCATCCTCACCCTCCGCCACAGTTCCCAGGACGCAGTGGGCACTGCATGCTGTCGAGAGGATGGCGGGAGGAACGGGCGAAGAGAGGAGAACACGGGTCACCAAAGCCGCCCATGGGTTGGCTGGGCGCGGTGGCTCATGCCTGTAGTCTCGGCACTTTGGGAGGCCGAGGTGGGAGGAGTGCTTGAGCCCAGCAGTTGGAGACCGACCTAGGCAACCTAGTGAGGCCTCATCTCTACAAAATAAGAACGATGATGATGATGATGATGATAAATGAACAGACTAGCCGGGCGTGGTGGTGCAAGCCGATAGTCCCAGCTACTTGGGAGGCTGAGGTTGATGCTGAGCCCGGGAGGCTGAGGCTGAGCCGTGACTGAGCCACCGCACTCCAGCCTGGGCAACAGTCAGACCCCGACTCAAGAAAAAAGAAAAGGAAATTGCCCATGGGTGTCGTATGTGGAGGGTTTACTCTGTGCGGGGCACTAGGCTGGGCTTTTTATAAGCTTCGTCCCATTTCATCCTTACTGGCTTTTTTTTTTTTTTTTTT
>NW_007059688.1:69093-69644 GCF_000164805.1 Carlito syrichta
GCCCCTGACTCCGTCGTCGAGGGCTCAGTCTGGCCCTGCCCCTGCCCCGCAAGCTCGGGGTGGCGAAACTCGGGCTCGGAGTTCAAATCCCGACGCTGCCGCTTCCTGGCTGTGTGACCTTGGCCCACTTACTTAACCTCCCTTTCCTTCCTCGGTGTTTCCATTTGTAAAATGGGGATAATAACAGAATTGTGAAAAATAAACAAGTTGATGTCCATAAATACATAGCAAAATTAAGTGATTTATTACAGAGTGATGTTTAGTGTTACCTTCTCATCCCCTCCCACCCCCCCACCCCTCGCTAGAAAGAGCAGAGGCTGGACCTCCTGGCTCCCTCCAAGTGGCAAATCTCGGGGTGGGGGTACCCAAGGGGCTTCCGGGGGAAATGGGGGGGCAGGGGGTAGGTAGGACTGCTGGGGACAGAAGTAAGAATACAACCCACCTAGGATTCCTGGGTCATGCGGTCCTGGCCAGGCTTTACCATTCTGGGTTCTTCTGGGCTCGCCCCCCCCCCACAGCCTGCTTCTGGGAAAGGGAGGAAAAGGCTCCAC
>NW_007059689.1:0-1586 GCF_000164805.1 Carlito syrichta
GATAAAATGTCTCCACAGATTCTGAAAGATTAAAATCTTATAGCATATATTCTCTGAATACAACAGAAATAAATTAGAAAGCAATAATAAAAAAAGGTTTCAAAAAATATTAACTATTTAGAAATTAAGCAACACACATCTAAATAAGCCTACGTCAAAGAAGAAATCACAAGGCAAACTTTAAAATATTGTAAACTGAATGTATATGAACACATAAAAAAATGTATGTGGTACATCTAAAGTAATGCTTAGAAGGAAGAATGTATAGGTTGAAATTCTTATATTAAAAAAGAAAGACTTTTGGAATCATTGTCTTCATGAAATTAAATTAAAAAATAAGACAGTTTTAAAAAGGAAGACCTAAAATCTTACCATAAGAATCAAATCATCATCATCATAAAGGGTAAGAAATTATAATAAAGATAACAGAAATCAATAAAATAGAAGATAGGCAAACTATAAAGGAAAACAGCAAAACCAAAAATTGCTTCTTAAAAAGAGCAATAAAATTTAAAAGCTCTAGTAAAAATCATCAAGGAAAAAATGAGAGAAAGCATAAACTATCAACTTAGACGATGGCCCACAGGAAAAATCCAGCCATCAGTTATTTTTGTAGGGCCTGCAAGTCAAGAATGGTTTTAACGTGTTTTAATGATTGGGAAAAAAGTCAAAAGAAGAACAATATTTTGTGAAACATGAAAATTATGTGAAATTTAAGTTTCAAGATCCACAAATCAAGTTTTCTTGGAACACAGCCATGCTTATTCATTGTCATATTATCTATGACTGCTTTCACCTACAACAGCAGAGTCAAGTATATGTGGCAGACACTGTATGGTTTGCAAAGCCTAAAAGATTTACTACCTGGCCCTTTACAGAAAGAGGTTTGCCAAACCCTGCTATAAATATTAAAAGAACAATAAGAAATTTTGTTTTATGCCAATCAATTTAACAATTTAGGTGAAATAAAACATCTCTGGAAAGATACAACTTACCAAAACTAAAGCAAAAAGAAATAAAATATGTGAACATTTATCAGATATTGAATTTGTAATTTAAAACTTTTCCCCAATAAAAGAAATTTCCAGGCTACTTTATTTAATTCCAGATAGATTACAGGGTAAATCCTGGGAAAAGGGTAAAAATAAACATTAAAGGTGACACCAGAAGATATTTGAGTTTGGAAAAGAGTTTTTAACCAGGACACAAAAAGGATTATTATAAGGGATATCACTGATAAATAGGACATTATTCAAATTAAAATTTTCTGTTTATCAGTAGATGCCATTAAGAAAGTGAAAAGGCAAACTCCAGATGGGAGAAGATATTTGCAACACACATCACTGGCAAAATGTTCATATCTAAAACACAAAAAGTACTCCTACAAATCAATAAGAGAAAAAGGCAACACAAATTTTTTAAAGGGAGCAAAAGAATGTAACAGTCACTTTATAAAAGAGGAAAAGCCAATCAGCATACAAAGAATTGGTCACCATAGCAAGAACCTGGAAACAACCATGCTGCCCATCAAAAGAGGACTGGATTAAAAAAATGTGGTACATATACACGATGGAATACTACGCAGC
>NW_007059690.1:0-2087 GCF_000164805.1 Carlito syrichta
TTGCAGTTAGGGTCAGTCCCCTGATCTGCTGTGAAGGACAGTTCAGAATAACCTCGGTTCAGAAAGTTTAGTCTATGTCTTTATGAAGCTTGTCTCTCCCGTTTCGGTGTTGTTACCTTGAATCGCCAGCAGGTGGTGCTATCTCATCTGCTCACCCCAGAGGGGGTGGGGCCGGACAGGAACAAGATGGCTGCCTGCCTCCGAGCAGGCAACAGTATCCCCGCGCCGGGTGGGCAGGACAGTCTCCGTCGCAGGAGCGGTGGCAGCGATCCCAGCAGATCTTCCCTGAAGCGGTTTGATGTGGATCTCCTCCGGCCGGGTTGTGATGAGCTACCCGTGCCAGAGGCCGCGGCGGGCGCGGCGGCGGCGACGGCGGCGGCGGTGGCGGCAGCGGGAGCGCTGGTGGGGGGAGGGGCTGCGGCAGCAGCGGGAGAGGACGATGCAGTAAAAATGTCCAGTCCTTGCGATGTTCCAGTGATAGCGATGGCCGAGCTCTGTTTGAGGAGTAGGCTGCGATGCTGGGGTCCCCAGCCTCCCGGGGGCGAGAGTCAGAGACCCACTGCAGATCTCTCTTGCAGAGGGCTTCAGACACCGGGTTGCCAGGTCGCCATCTTGCCCCTCCGAGGCTCTTTCAAAGTAGCTACATGAGCTGAACTACCAGACCCATGGTAAATCTCTGCCCAATATGGCGGACAGCAGGATTCTACGGCTTAATAACTTTGGAAATCAATAAAAACTTTCCCGGGAATTGTCAGCTACAGAAATAGATGAACACTTGTCATTAAGAAAGAGAGAGAGTTTGTTTCATTCATCTCCTGTTTGATTTCTGTCCTTCTATCTGGTTATTACATCCACATTTTCATAGGTCAGAGAGTTTGGCTGCATTTATCTTTAGGGAGGCATCACTTTTAAAAGGTACCATTTTCAGGACAGGAACAAAACAGTTCTAGAGAGGAGGATTACAAAGTCAAACCTCAAAGGTTTGATTTGCTTGCTAAAGAACAGAGAGATAGTTGTGGAACAAGAACAAAAACAATCCCACAATGAGAATGGCATGATGTTCTAAGTGCCTAATAATTATCATATTTTTGAGACTTAATAGAAGTCAGCATGCAATCCTAATGATTTATGTAGTCCTCTCCTACTGTGATGTATTTCCACTATCTATGCCAAGAGTTATTCTTCAATTATTAACTTTCTCATTTTTGTCTTCTTTTTCATGAATAAAATCAGGAGTGTTCTGGCTTTAAGTTTAGCAAACAAATTGGCAAATTATGTACTTCTTAATAAGATTCTTGAATAATAAGCAGGAATTCAGTGCCCAGGAATCAATACATAACTGTCTCAAATCTGAGTCATTTGCACTTATTTCTATATAAGAAAGGTGTGCATAAAAAGCTTGAAAAATAAGGGTAAACTGGGACAGCTTATTAAGATCATGGAGCAATTATATGGTTGCATACTCTTATACTCTGAAGTAGATCTTATTATATTTTTGAATTTTGAAGCCTATTCTATCTCCATTCATTATTCATCAAATACCTATTGTATTCCAAAGCTCTGTCGTTCACTATAGCATCATCACCCATTATCTCACCATCCAAAATTACAGTATAACAGATAATACTATTTAATTCTTATTTGTCAGACACCCTGCTACGATCATATGTAAATATTATTAACTAGTATCAAATCTTATTGCATAGGTTATATTATTGTCTCTATACAGGGGGAAAGTAAGGACCATCGAAGTTTAGAAACTTGTTCAAGATCACCCAATTAATGTTAAGTTGAGCACTGAAGTCGGCCACAAATTTATTTGATCTCCTTCCAGATCCCACATGTAACCTTCACTACTACCTCTCCCATTAAACATAAAAAAGTCTCTTTCTTCAAAGAGCTCTCAGTCCAATCTAGAAGAGGTGTTTTCTTAGAATAACGGTACTTAAGCCTAAAGCACTAATGGATGAGGGCCATTTAGAGGTTTCTTTGGTGCGTTCGATTTTTATTATATAAAAGGCATTCTGGGAAAAGTGAGGAGAAGCAAGAGAGGAAATGAGTCTCCACATCAAAAGGTCGGGCACTGA
>NW_007059691.1:0-17053 GCF_000164805.1 Carlito syrichta
ATGCTTCCGCCTCAGCCGTCCAAGTAGCTGGAACTACAGGCACACGCTACCACGCCCAGCTAATTTTTGATTTATTGCAGAGGATGAGGTCTCGCCAAGTTGCCCAGGCGGGCCTCGAACCCGCGGGCTCAGGTAATCCACTCACCTCAGCCTCCCAAAGGCACGGGATCACAGGCTGAGCCACCGAGCCCGGCTAAAATACATGATCTTATTTGCTACTCAAAATACATAGAAGGGAACTGGCTGTCCTATGAGGGAGGTGACATGATTAATTATCCCCATTTTACAGATGACTGAGGCATGGATACATAAAGTGATTTTCCTATGCCACAGGCCAGTCAGTGGTAGACCTGGGACCTGCATTCTGGCCTCTCCTCAATGCTGCACCACTCCCTGCCTTAGTCATCTCCTGATTCCTGTATCAACACGAGCCCCGAGTGAATAGAAGGAAGAATGCTGCACACCACAGGGATGACGTTCATGGCTCTGGCAGACGGACTGCCTGGGTTTGAATCTCATCTTCACCACTGGGATTCAAATCTTGCAAGCTTGGCCCTGGTCAAGTCAGTTGACCTCTCTGTGTTTCAGTGGCTTTGCCTGTGAGAGGCGGGTAATCCTCACAGTACCTACTCACAGAATTATTGTGCAGTTAAACAACGATACATGTTTAAAAAAAAAAAAAAAAAAAGATGCGCTGGTGCCCAGCATGCAGCAAGCAACCCGTAAACAGGGCCTCTTCATTGGATCGAATAAAGATTACAGTCTCATTTCCCTCATGGTTTGTCTCCTTTGCTCTTTCACAATTTGCCTAGCATTATTATTATGATTATTATTACTTGAGTTGGAGTCTCACTCTGTCACCCAAGCTGGAGTGCAGTGGCGTGCTCATGGCCACCCCAGCGTCCTCCTGCTGGGGCTCCAGCGATCCTTCTGCCTGCGTCTCCCAAGTAGCCAGAACTACAGGCACGTGCTACCACGCCCATCTAATTTTTTATTTATTGTAGAAACGAGGTCTCGCCAAGTTGTCCCGGCTGGTCTCGAACTCGGCCTCCCAAAGTGCTGGAATGACAGGCTGAGCCACCACACCCGGTTGCCTTGGGGAACTGTATTTATTTATTTATTTTTGGGTTGGAGTCTCACTCCGTCGCCCAGACTGGAGTGCAGTGGTCGCTCCCGGCCACCACAGCCTCGACCCGCTGGGCTCCGGCGATCCTTCCGCCTCAGCCTTCCAAGAAGCTGGAACTACAGGCGTGCGCTACCAGGCCCGGCTGATTTTTGATTTATTGTAGAGATGAGGGCTCGCCAAGTTGCCCGGGCGGGTCTCGAACCCGCGGGCTCAGGCAATCCACTTTAAAACGAAGCCAGGATCCTGACACAAGAGGATCGGGTTTAAAAGGGAGTTCAGGGACGCAGCGATGGGAGCGGGCGGAGCAGGAGGGTCCCCGCCATCAGCCCTCCCCAGGACCCAGACGCCAAGTGGGCTCAGGCGGCACTTATCTGGCCATCCCCAGGGGCCCGAGTTAGTCCGGCCTTCAGGCCGTCCGGGCCTCCCTGTAAATCACCCTGGGTGATTTATACGGAGACACCCAGTCCACTAATCTGGTAAACAGGATCAGCAGGGCCCAGCCGGATTTATGGGCTGCCAGAAGGGCCTTTCACCGCGGGAGAGGAGCACGGAGTGACCCTTCCTCGGGCCGGGGGCGGAGCTTCCTGGTGGGCGGGGTCACTCCACCGGGAAGTCCCCCTGGCCCCTTCGGTGGTGCGGGTGCTGCTGGGTTGGTCCTTCTCCTTCTCCGGGCTCAGGTCCCCCAAGGCCAGGTGTCCCTTGGACAGCTGACATCCCATCGGCACGTGGGAAAGCCAAAGGAATTGTGAGCTGGGCCCTGATGTGGGGACGGGTCCTGGAGTCCTGCCCTCACTCCAAACACTGGCTCAGATATTTCCTAACTGTGTGATTCTCGGAGCCTTAGTTCCTCCGTGTGAAAAGTGGCGATGGCATCAGCACAGATTTCACAGAATTGTTATTACGGTGATAAGGATGAGAGACCGCAGAGTGTTCACCTAACGCATGGCATCCAGAGAGGAGTCCAGGAGTGTCAGCTAATCACCGTGATTATTGCACAGCGGACTGGGTGTGTCACAGAGATTCTCAACATGAGGGGTCTGCCCAGGGTGTGTGTTGCAGCTTTACTGTGGTCACAGGGAATTGGAAAGAGCCCTGGAGTCCCTCGCTGGGGCAGAGGATGGGTAACCACGAAGGACTGCAGATGTTAGGTATGACAGACTAAATGTTCGTACGGCACCACGGATGGATCTGCAAAGTAGAGGGAAAAGAGATACAGCAATGACACAATAGCAATTACGTGACTCGAAAACACGTGCTCATAGACAGATTCAAGGCAATTCTTATCAAAATGTCAACAGCATTTTTTTTTTTTGCAGAAATGGACAAGTTCATTCTAACATTCATATGAAATTTTAAAGAATCCAGAAAAGCCAAACCAGTCTTGAAGAAGAACAAAGTTGAAGATCTCACACGTCCTGATTTCAAAACATACTACAAAGCCATTGTAATCAAAACAGTATGATACTGGCATAAAATAGACATATGGACCAATGGGATAGAATAGAGGTCCCAGAAATAGACTCTCACATGTACAGTCAGCTCATTTTTGACAAAGGTGCCAGGACCATTCAATGGGAAGAGGACAGTCTTTTCAACAAATGATACTGGGAACTGGATACCTACATGCAGAAGAATAAAGTTGGACCCTTATATCCTATATAAAAACTAACTCAAAAATGGATCAAAGGCCTACCCTTAATAGCTAAAAATATAAGACCGTTAGAAGAAAATATAGGGACAATCTTCATGATCTTGGATTTGGCAATGACTTCTTAAATAGTCACCAATAGCTCAGGCCACACATGCCAAAAAGAGTTGGACTTCATCAAGGAAAAAAAAAAAAAAACCAGCCAGGCTCGCTGGCTCAGCCTGTAATCCTGCGCTTTGGGAAGCTGAGGTGAGTGGATTGCCTGAGCCTGCCGGTTCGAGACCCGTCTGGGCAACTTGGCGAGACCTCATCTTTACAATAAATTTTAAAAAATAGCCGGACATGGTAGCATGCACCTGTAGTTCCAGCAACTTGGAAGGCTGAGGCGGAAGGATCGCCGGAGCCCAGCAGGTTGAGGCTGCGGTGGCCGGGAGTGGCCACCGCACTCCAGTCTGGGTGACAGAGTGAGACTCCAACTCAAAAAACAACAAAAACAAACAAACAAAACTTTTTGTACATCAAAGGACACCATTGAAAGGGTTAAAACAAACAGAAACCCTCACAAGATGGAAGACAATAGTTGCAAATAATATATCTGATATATGATTTCTAAAGAATATATACAGAGACTATATAATGAACATTTACAACTCAACAACAAAAAACCAACAACCCAATTAAAAAATGGGCAGAGCGTGAGGCACAGTGGCTCATGCCTGTAATCCCAGCACTTTGGGAATCCGAGGTGGGAGGATTGCTAGAGCCCAGGAGTCCGAGACCCGCCTGGGCAACGTAGCAAGACCGTGTCTCTGTAAATAAATAAATAACTAAGCCAGGCATGGTGGTACCTGCCTGTAGTCCCCGCACTTTGGGAGGCCAAGGTGAGAGGTTGCTTGAGTCCAGGAGCTTGAAATCAACATATGTAGCAAGACCTAGTCTTTACTCAAAAAAAAAAAAAAATTAGTGTCTAGAAGAGGTAAATTCATACCAACAGAAAGCAGGGGAAGGGGAGAGGAAACTCTAGCTTAGTGGGCACAGGACTTCTGTCTGGGGCAGTAGAAATGTGCTGGGGATGGATGGTGGTGATGGTTCCACAACATCAAGGATGTGCTTAATGGTACTGAATTGTACGTTTAAAATGATTAAAAAAAATGACAACCTTTATGTATGTCTATTTTACTACAGTAAACACACACATACACACAATGATGCATACTTCATTTAAAAAGGCATCCTTTAAACCAATATAACACATGCTTTTGTGTGTACATGTGTCGGGTAGGAGTATGTGATGAGGATACATGGGAATAGAGAAAATACACATGTGACATCCGGGCAGCGTGGACCAACGGTGGTGATATGCCACCCACAGAGGAGAGGTTAACGTGACCCTTACAACGTGAGGTCTAAGAAACAAGCATACAGCTGGGCGTGGTGGCTCATGTCTGTAATCCCAGCACTTTGGGAGGCTGGGGCAGGAGGATCGCTTGAGCCCAGGAGTTTGAGACCAGCTTGGGCACCATAGCGAGACTTCATCTCTACAGAAAATTAAAAAATGAGCCAGGCATGAGGGCATGTGCCTGCAGTCCCAGTTACTCGGGAGGTTGAGGCGGGAAGATCACCTGAGCCCAGGAGGTCAAGGCCGTGGTGAGCCATGACCGTGTCACTGCACGCCAGCCTGGGTGACAAACTGAGACCTCGACTCAATACGAAGAAAGTTTATATATGTAAAAAAGAAATAAACATACAAACTCTTCCTAAAGAACAGAATAGCCAATGAATAGGCATTTAGATGTCCACTGCCCAATTGCTTTTGTCCATATTTGAGTAAACATGTTTCCTAATAAAAGCTAAAACAGTCCATCACAGGGTTGGAGTTCACAGACTTTAACTGCAGGGAAGCAGATGTCCTGGGCACCCCCTCACGTCTTGTTTCATGAGTCTAGACCGAGGGTTGAAGACTTCCATCCCAAGGGGTCTCGTCAGCAAAGGGCCTCGAGACACCGCAGGCGGGAGAAGCACATTATGTTTTTGCGGGTGCCTGCCCCGCCCTTTCCATGGACCGTGGCAAGGAGCCCGTCCAGGAAAGCCCACGGTGAATGGCGGGGCGCTGGGCAACCAAGAGCCCTGCGTGCTGAACCTCTCCTGATGGCCTCAGGGAGGCGGCGGTGGCAGGACACACCCCGGCCCTGAAGGGAGCGTGTGAAGCGGACAGGTGGAGAGGAGAGGGAGGAGTACAGGCATGAGACACCTGGAACCCCGATGGCAGATGTGGACGGAGGAGGGGAGGAGAAGAGGGTGCAGTTGATGGGCGGGGCATCACAGCCAGATCCCGGACTCACCTGTCCAGGCTTTTGCTCAGCAGGGACTAAATCCCCGCTACGTGCTACACCTGCTCTGGGGACTGGGGTGCAGCAGGGACAGAGCTCCCGTCCTCGCGAAGCGGACATCTACCAGTGGAAACCGACATTACAAGCCTATCAAATGAAAAGTGTTTGGCTCATGCCTGTAATCCCAGCAATGCGGGAGGCTGAGGCCCAAGGATCGCTTGGGCCCAGGAGTTCGAGACCAGCCTGGGCAACGTAATGGTCTCTACAAAATAAAATAAAATAAAATAAATAAACATGAAAAATTAGGCAGGTGTGGCGGTGCGTGCCTGTAGTCCTAGCTACTCGGGAGGCTGAGGCAGCAGGATCACCTGAGCCTGAGAGGTCGAGGCTGCAGTGAGCCATGAGCATCAGAATCATGCCACTGCCCTCTAGCTTGGGCTACCGAGAGTGAGACCCTGACTAAAAACAAAACAAAGAATGAAATAGATGAATCTCGGCTAGCGCCCAGTGCTGGGAGGGAAGCAGCAGAGGGCAGGGAGACCAGCTTGTTTGGAGGTGGACAGGAGGGGCTGTCAAGGCCTGACGGGGGAGAGGAGTCAGGCTTCTGAAGAGCGAGGAGGACCCTCCGGCCCAAGGGTGTAGGAGAACTCGGGAGGCGGAGGACACAGTTGCCTTGGAAACTCAGGGCTGGCGGCATGGGTGCTTCTGCCCAGGACACCACATCCCTTTTCCTTGTCTTTACTTCCAGAAATGTCCTTGGGAATCACTCAGTCCTTTACACAAGTGGGGAAACTGAGTCCCAGGGAGGTGCTTTCCTAACATGGCAGCTTGTCTGTGGGGGAAGCCCGTTCTCCTGACCCCCTGTGGGTTCTTGCCTTCTTTCTTCTTCGAGGTGGGAATTTCTCTCATCTGGACATGCCTCCAGGGAACTGGACCGGAGGGAGAGGGGACATGTGGTGTTTTTCCACGAACGTAGGGAGATGTCGCACCAGCGCCCACAGACTCGGGTTTGGGGACAACTTGGGCCATTCTTGCCAGGTCAACACAAGGCGCACACAGCTCCCGGGAGTTCATTTAAACCACAACGGCAAGAAAGAATTTTCTTCCCTTTTCTAGAGTTTTCCACCTCGGGCCTGAAAAGACTTGGAGTTTGGGAGGCGGCGGCAGGAGAGCTGTTTTCACAGAACTCAAAGGCTTCTCGGGCACGAGGAGCCACAGACTTGCAGAGTCCTGGGGGCCTGAAGTAGGCAGATGTTTCAGGGAGACAGATTTCAGCCCACAACAGAATGTGCTTTCTGACACCTCACTGCGGAGAGGGTGAGGCCGCGGCCAGAAGCACTGGAGAGGCTGAATGTCTGACTGTTTGGGAAGGTGCCCAGGGAAGGGAAAGGTGAACTTCTGGGATATTTTCCAATTGGAGTCAGTGACTCCACAGGTTAATGACTTGGGATCCAACCATACAATCAGTAACATAACAAGTAGTAGACTGAGCTCGGTGGCTCAGCCTGTAGTCCCAGCACTTTGGGAGGCCGAGGTGAGTGAATTGCCTGAGCTGCCAGGTTCGAGACCCACCCGGGCAAGTGGGCGAGACCGCGTCTCTACAATAAATAAAAAATTAGCCAGGTGTGGTAGCACGCGCCTGTAGTTCCGGCTACTTGGAAGGCTGAGGTGGAGGGATTGCGGAACCCAGCAGGTCGAGGCTGCGGTGGCCGGCAGCGTGCCACTGCACTCCAATCTGGGCGACAGAGTGAGACTCCAACTCGACCTCCTCCTCCCCAAAAAAAACCAAGTAGTTGAGTTCATCACTGAAGAGAGGATCTCCTTTAGTCCCTGTTTTGTAGTCCCTGGCTGCTTGATTGGCTCCCAAAGGCACGCCACTGGCACACAGATCTGAGGGCTCTAAGATGCTACAGTCTCAGTTTTTTTTTTCTTTTTCTAAAAGAGAGGGTCTTGTTCTGTTGCCCAGGCAGGAATGAAGTGACATGCTCATGGCTCACTGCAACCTTGAACTGCTGGGCTCAAATGATAGTCCTGCTTCAGCCTCCCCAGTAGCTAGGACTACAGGCGTGAACCACGGAGGTCGGCTAATATTTTATTCTCTGTAGAGACAGGGTCTTGCTTTGTTGCCCAGGCTGATCTTAAACTCCTGACCTCAAGTGACTCTCTTGCCTCAGCCTCCCAAACTGTTGGGATTACAAGTGTGAGCCACCACGCCCAGCCTTTTTCAAATCTGTCACAGAGATGGTGCTTGACTGAAAGTGACACTTCCTTTCCTGCCATCGCACATTTCATCAAATACTCACTGAGTGCTCACGATGTTCTGGGCCAAACCACAGGGACTTAATTCTCATAACAACTCTGTGAGGGGGCTCTCTTAGTGCCTCTTCATCTAAGAGGTTGAGATGCTGGTGTTCTAGGTTTTCAAGGGTGAAGGGACCTTTGGATTCTCTCCCGGCCACTGGAGGACATTTCATTTGCACAAGCAGTCCTACGTGAGGTTGAGCGTCATCAGTCCCAGAAGACACGAGCCCTGCCAAGTCCCGGCAGGTCCTGGGGAGGTGGTGCAGAGCCTGGGTGGGGGACCAGGAGAAGGCTTGTGTGAGGAAGGCGGCGTCTGTGCAGAGCTGAGTGTGTGTGAGCGCACCTGTGGATGCATAAACGCATGCAGATGCACACGGACCATGCATGAGTATTACGGCATTCAATGACAGCGGCTGTTTCCAAAATGACCTCCAGGCCAGCCTGCACTTACCCAGAGATCAGCCTGGTGCATCTCCCGGAATGAGTAGCATGGGTAAGTGGCCACAGGAGTTGAATATGGATGGAGATGCTCATTTTCTGCTCTTTCCAGACATGGGCGGCACGGGGCTTTGAGTGCTGGGTAGAAGTAGAGGCCTCGGGCCCCTCTGTGCCACCCTATGCTTGGGTCCTCTCCTGTATTCAGAGTCGAGACCACGTGGACAGACGTGCAGACCCACAATGCCGGGAGCTGCTGGGTGGGCCGTCTGCCATGGCTTCTGGTTTAGACAGAACTTTAACTCATTTCTGCTTGACTCTTGAGGTCAACATTTTGGAAACAAACAGAACTTTTTCCCTTTTTCCCTCCCTCCTTCCCTCTTTCTCTCTCTTTCCTTCTTGACAGTCTTAGATGGGGAATGGTGGTTCAAGTCTGTAATCCTAGCACTTTTGAAAACAGAATTTTTCCTTCCTTTCTTCCCTCCCTCCATCTTCCCTCCCTCCGTCTTCCTTCCTTCCTTCCTTCCTTGACAGTCTTGGGCTGGGCATGGTGGCTCATACCTGTAATCCCAGCTCTTTGGGAGGCAGAGGTGAGAGGATTGCTTGAGTCCAGAGGTTTGAGACCAGCCCGGGCAACTTGGCAAGACCTTGTCTCTACAATAAATCAAACAATTAGCTGGGCATGGTGGCACACACCTGTGGTTCTAGCTACTTGGAAGGCTAAGGTAGAAGGATCGGCTGAGCCCAGCAGGCTGAGGTTGCGGTGGCCATGAGTACACCACTGCACTCAAGCCTGTGCAACAGCGAGACTCTTACTCAAAAAAAAAAAAAAAGGGACAGTGTTGTTCTGTCCCAGGCAGGAGTGCAGTGGTGCAATCCTGGGCTCAAGTAATCCTCCCACCTCAGCCTCCCAAATAGCTAAAACTACAGGCACACGCCACCATGCCTGGCTAGTTACTTTGTTTTTTTTAGAGACACAATCTCACTATATTACCTAGGCTGTTCTTGAACTCCTGACCCCAAGTGATCCTCCTGCCTCGACCTCCCAAAGTGATGTGATTACAGGCATGAGCCAATGTGCCCAGCCTTTTTTTTTTTTTTTTTTTTTAACCTGGAAACAAATTGTAACTGAGCGGGGGTGAAAAAAAGGTGTTGCTTAATTTCAGGCTCGGCATTATTTTTCTAAGATTTGGTTCTCTAAAAAAGAGAATAAAACAAATATCTATTTACCACAATGAGGCTCTCTAATGAGCTCCCCTGTGCACTCCCCCTAAATTCAAATCACTTGTCTCCACATAAAATCTCTGCCGCTGTTAACACCCTTCTGAAGGAAGGCGGGCCACAGCTGGCAATTCCTGGCTGGAAGCCACAGACTGAAGGCACGGGAAAGGTGTGTGTGCGCCCAGGGGGAGGAACGTAGCCGCTAGCGATGTCGTTGTCAAGCTTGGAGATGTCATCGCAGGGAGACACCCAGGGTGCACACGGATGAGGACTCCGGACGCCTCAGGCTACTGCAGCTTTGTACAGTCTGGAAGAGGTTGTCCAGCCCTCAGAGGGAAAAGAATCCATTTCCACATTCTTCTGCCCCAACGCCCACGGGATGTTTATACATCCCCAGAGAGGTTATCTCCACTTGACTCCAGGCCGGCCCTGCGCCAGGCCGCCATGGGGGAAGGCCGGGGGATGTCGAGAAAGGCCATTGGGAGTATGTGTGTGTGTGTGTGGGGGGAGGGGGAGTGGTGGGGTGAGGAGATCAGAAGAGGGGCTCCTTAGAATCCAGAGACCCGGCCGGGTTCGGTGGCTCAGCCTGTAATCCCACGCTTTGGGAGGCTGAGGTGAGCGGATTGCCTGAGCCCGCGGGTTCGAGATCCGCCTGGGCAACTTGGCGAGACCTCATCTCTACGATAAATCAAAAAATCAGCCGGGCGTGGTAGTGCACGCCTGTAGTTCCAGCTACTTGGAAGGCTGAGCGGAAGGATCGCCAGAGCCCCAGCAGGTCGAGGCTGCGGTGGCCGGGAGCATGCCACTGCACTCCAGTCTGGGTGACAGAGTGAGACTCCAACTCAAAAAAAAAAAAAAGAATCCAGAGATCCACAAAATCGCCTCGGTGCCCGACTCTTCTCCAGCCACCCTCTGCCAATGAATGAAGGGGTCTCCTTTCAAAGAAGTCGAGGTTTGGAGAGGCCTGCCTTTAGTTGTGGCTGGCTGTGTGGCCTCGGACAAGTCCCTTCCCTGTCCTGGGCCTCAGTTTCCCCAACTGTGAAAAGCATCCGTTGAGTAGTGGGTTCTAGCCAGTAGTTCTTAACCAAGTGGCGAGACTGATCTCTGGAACCTGAGATCCGAGTGTCTCTCTAGAAAAAGCAGGTTATGTGTGCAGACTCTGGGTCTTTCTAACACATCCAGGGGTTCTTAGACCCCGTGAAGTCCTTCTGAGGACACTCTTTAGAGGCCTGGCCTGCATCTAATAGGAGCTCAAGAAATGTTGGGGGCATGAGTGACTTACCCCTTCCAGCTCTCATTTTCCAAGAGTCTATGATCCCAGGTGCCCAAGTTAGATTCCACGCAGGCACGTTCTGCAGAGAGAGATACTTGTCTGTATGTCAGAGGTACCCACATGAGTTTTCTGATGGCTGCTCTCTGGACACGTGTGTGTTTATCAAGCCCCTGCTCTGTGCTGGGCTCTGGGGTCTGGGGATGAGCAGGACGACCTCAGCCCTGCCCCCCGGAGCCCACAGTCTAGTAGAACTGGGCAAGAGCTGTGCCAGCCCCAGGGGGCAACCAGGCACAGACCTGCCATCAGGACCACATTGGGACCCGCAGGGACCTTGGGCCGTTTTGCTTTAGCGTGCTCCCTCCTTCACCAGAAAGTGAATTTTAAAACATTTACCCCTGTGTTGTGGCTCCAGGGGGATTCGTTATTATCTCTCCATTATGATGGTATTCCGTTTTTTACTTTGCATTCAAAAAAACATTCATATTCAGGCCTTTTGTGGCCTCTAACCATACCGTGGGCCTCAGTACGATGCCTGCTAGAGTTCGCTTGGCCACAGCGTCACTGTGCCCACAAGATAAGGCCAAACCAAACACACGTTCCGGAAGAGAGCTATAGGGTGCTGGAGGAGGGAGTGGTCAGGGAGGGCTTCCAGAGAGAGGCAGCATGCGAGCAGAGCACTGGTGTGAGCAGGACTGAACCAGTGGGGCCGAAAAGATGTCTGGATGGGGAGAGACCCCCAGAGGGCCAAGGCCTGCAGGGAAGAACATGCAGGGACCACACAGACAGCAGAAGCAGCCTGAGCTCAGCGTCCCCCAGACTGTACCCGGGGTCACTTGAGTCTCCCCACAGCCCTGCCCGCACATGCAGCCCACTTCTCCTACCCCCACTCGTGGGATCTCAGGATGTAGAGGTGGGTGGACCCTTAATGCCACGAGAATGACCAATTTTTTTTTTTTTTGAGTTGGAGTCTCACTCTGTCGCCCAGACTGGAGTGCAGTGGCCACTCCCGGCCACCGCAGCCTCGACCTGCTGGGCTCCGGCGATCCTTCCGCCTCAACTTTCCAAGTAGCTGGAACTACAGGTGCGCGATACCATGCCTGGCTAATTTTTTATTTATTGTAGAGATGAGGCCTCGCCAAGTTGCCCGGGCGGGTCTCGCACCCGCGGGCTCAGGCAGTCCACTCGCCGCAGCCTCCCAAAGCGTGGGATGACAGGCTGAGCCACCGAGCCCGGCTGTGACCAGTGTTTGTTGAACACCGACTAATGCCAGGCACGTGAAGCACTGGCTTTCTCTTGGTCCCATTTTATAGGTGAGAAAGCCAAGGCTCAGGGGTTAAGTGACTTGACTGCAGTCAGCCAGCTGGGAAGAGGCAGAGCTGGATTCATATGCAGGTCTACCTCTCTGCCATGCCGGCTCTCTGAAAGGCTGAAAGGGTCCCACTCAGTTATTCCACAGATGGAATCTTTTATTTTATTTTATTTGAGACAGGGTGCCCAGGCTGGAGATCATGGCTCACTGCAGCCTCAACCTCCTAAGCTCAAGTGATCTTCCTGCCTCAGAGCTCCCAAGTAAAGTCACTGGGACTACAGGCCCTCACCACCAAGCCTGGTTAATTTTTAAAATTTTTGTAGAGGTAGGATCTCACTATATTGCCCAGGCTGCTCTTGAACTCTTGGCCTCAAGCAATCCTCCCTCCTGGGCCTCCCAAACTGCTTAGATTACAAGTGTGAGCTACCGTGCCTAGTCTCAGCAGGAGTTTTTGAACAGAGCTGGAGATAAAATCCAGGTGTCCTGGCTCCAGCCCGATGGCTCTGGCAGCAGCTGGGAAGATCTGGTGCCTTCTGAAGGTTCACATCGGCACCATCAGACCTTTCTCATCCTCCTGGCCTCAGAAAGCACAGAGCTCATTCCTGCAATGGCCTTGTCCCCTTCCAGCCAGTCCTTCCTTCCAGCCCGGCCTCTCCATGCAGGTTCCTGAACCTGGTTTCTGTGAGACTCAGACTGGCCCTTATTCCCACTGTTCTCCCAGCCCCCAATCCTTGCCCCCAGGGAAGGCTCCACGAGGACAGAATAGGCTCCGGTGTGTCCCAAGCCCATCCCTCCAGTGCAAGGAGCGCCAGCCTACCAGGCTGGCCGTGCAGATGTTATCGTGGCGCGAGCTGACTCACCCTTGCGACATCCCAGCCCGCTGGGCAGGAACGCGGCTCTGGGCGCCACCGTCTTCCAGGCCCATGACACACTGGGACAGTCCCAGGCAGGCGGGGGGGTGGGGGCGGCGGCAGGAAGGTGAGGGGCCTCCACGCTGCGTCCCCGGGGCGGAGGTGCAATTGTAGGAACAGGGCTGTCAGGGAATGTAAAAGCTATCGCAGACTCTTGGGAGAACATTCTGTGGGTGAGGATGATACAGGCCTGGGGGGTCCTCAGGGAGCATTTGGACTCTGGGGGACAGGGTGGAGGCCCTTTCGATTCAAGACCTGATCGCTGTCAGAGCTGCTGTCTCCCGTCTCCCAGGAGAGTGAAGGCAGAGCCTGGGCGGGGATGCGGGGAGGAGATTCAGGCACCAGACAGGTGACGCAGGAATTGACGTATGGATTGGAGACTTTGCAAAACCCCATATCTCTTGCTTTTCTCATTTTCTAGGGAGGCAACATGCTGGCTGGTGCAATGGCTCGTGCCTGAAATCCCAGGACTTTGGGAGGCCAAGGTGAGAAGATCACTTGAGGCCAGGAGCTCACCAGGCAACATAGTGAGACTCCTAGCTCTGCAAATAACAACAACAACAGCAACAATAATAAAATAGGCTGGGCGCAGTGACTCATGCCTGTAATTCCAGCACTTTGGGAAGCAGAGGCAAGAGGATTACCTGAGCTCAGGGGTTTGAGACCAGCCTGAGCAGCATGGCAACACTTAGTCTCTACAGTAAGTAATAATAATAATAAAAAAAAATCAGCTAGGCATGGTGGCACATGCCTGTGGTTCCAGCTACTTGGAAACCTGAGGCAAAAGGATCGTCTGTGCCCAGGAGCTAGAGGCTTTGGTGGCCTGTGAACATAGCCCTGGGAGACAGAGTGAGACTCAAAAATAAAAAAGTAAATAAATAAAAAATAAAAATAGTCAGTGTGGTGGTGAGTGCCTGTAATCCTGGCTCCTTGGGAGGCTGAGGCAGGAGGATCAGTTGAGCCCAGGAGTTCGAGGCTGCGTTGAGCTCTGATTACACCACTGCACTCCAGCCTGGGTGACAGAGTGAGAACCTGTCTCTCAAAGAAAAAAAAAAAAAAATGGCCAAGAAGTCAGAAAGTCACTGCTTAATATTGGGTTTCCATGACTTCGTTTCCTCTTTAGTTCATACACACCCACAAAACACGGCCTCAAGGAGTCTGGCAGAAGGAGCACTGGACTGAGAGTGAAATGGGGAGAGAAGACGACAAGAGCCGTTGTGAGAGTTGAGTGAGATAATGTGTGCAAAGATCCTGCCCACAAACCAGGGTCTCTCCCCTCCTCACAGGGGAAGGAGAGAGTTTGGGGGACTAAGCATGGGCCTTACCCAAGGCTAAGGGACTGGGGAATCCCAGCCGGGTCTCTCTCATCCCAGGGGGCCGTGTCCTCCCTGCCAGTCCTGTGGCCTGAGCACCTGCAATGCACCCACGCTGGTGATGTCCCACGCGTAGCTGCTCTGGACCAGGGACAATCAAAACCCTCATTCTACAGACAAGGCGCGAATGACCACACAGCTGCTCAAGGTCTCTCCAGTGAAGAACTGGGATTCCCATCAGGTCTGGCTCCCGAGCTCCTGCTCTTATCCAAAGGCTGGCCAACTATAGCCCTTGGGCCACTGCCTTTTTTTGTTAATAAAGTTTTATTGGAAACAGTCATGTTCATTTGTTCATGGATAGCCCGTGGCTGCTTTGGCGTCACTGCAGATAGCCTGTGTGACTCACAAAGCCTAAAACATGTATTCTCTCTCTGGCTGTTCACCTACTGGTACCTTTAGCCACCACTTTTTATGTATGTGTATATGTATGTATGTATGTATGTATGTATGACAGAGTCTCTCTGTGTTGCCCAGGAGTGTGGTGGTGCCATCATAGCTCATTGCAGCCTTCAGCTCCTGGACTCCAACGATCCTCCTTCCTCAGCCTCCCGAGTAGCTGGGACTACTTTTTTTTTTTTTTTTTTTGGTAGAGAGAGCTGGTCTCGAAAAATTACATGATTTTAAAATTTTATTTCCTCTTGTTTAGCATTTAGTATTTATTTTTACGGCATCAGAAGGACATCTTTTCTCCTTTTAAATACGTGATCAACACTGTGAATGTATGCAACATAAAACCTCAGGGCCACTTCTTAGTGGACAGGTGAGGTTTTTAGCTCTAGCCACGGAGATAATCGATTTTGATGTAACAGATCTGGTCTACAAAAACAGGAATGACCTCAATGAGGCTGAGAAGAAAGAGCACTGGACTGGGAGTCAATAGACCTTGGTTGTAGATACAGCTCCATCTAAGAGTCATGAGATGTGGGTTTCTTACAGCCCTCTGGTGCCTCAGTTTCCCCTATGAGGCTGTTGTACCAGATGGCTGCTCATGGCCATCCCTAGCATGGTGTTGCATTTGAATAAAAGCCCACCAAAATAAAGTCTTTGGGGGTAGTTTTGTTTAGAGGCAGGGGCTTAACAGAGATGACCTCTGATCCCACAGCTGGATTCTTGTTCTAAAGCTGGGAGTTCCTTTGGGAGGAGGGGACAGTCTTCGCGTACCAGGCACCTTACCAGTCATTTCTGGTTTCGTCCCAGGATATGGGACTCTTATCAGGGAAGGGGGATTTAGGTCTGAGGAGGGTAGAGTGTTTCTGGCGGGGACAGAGGGCCAGAGGACGCGGCAGCTGGTCTCCACGATAGGAAAGAGGTAGAGGCCGAGGGACAGGGAGACTGACTTGTCATCCCCCCTGGGCCTCGAGATGGCTCTACCAGGGAGCTGGGGAGCAGTAGGAAGGACATGTCATCACTCTGAAGGGCATGGGGTTCCCACCTTCCGGCCAAGTCCCATCACGACCATTCTTCCTCCAGGCAAGGATGGAAACCCTCTGGTCTTTATTTAATACCCTTTCTTGTAAACTCACAGGCAAAAAAAAAAAAAAAGTATTCTTTTCATTTGTATCTATTTGATCATTCTAAAATTTAACATTTTTTTCTCGTTTAGTTATTTGTATTTTTACTTCTGTAGGTGGATTACTCGTGACCTTTGTTTTTATTTTTATTTTTCCTAGGGCAATATTTACTTTTGTGTTTTTGAGGTTAGACTTCATAATGTATAAATAGATCTTTGGTTTTGCCCGGCTTTTACCAAATCAAACAAAACTGAGCATAGCAAGATGCTCAGAGCTTTCCCTTCCTTCCACTGTAATTCCCAAACTCCCAGGAAACAACTGGTAATTAACTTTTGCTGGCAACTGCTGTCACTTTTTCTGTATGTACTTATAACAACCATATATATTGTGTATGCATACAATTTGTTCTTTTTCCTTTTTATAAAGGTAGAAACACACCTTATCATTTAAGCTGAAATTTGTTTTTAAAAAAATCTAGATTTTAAACGGAACTAACTATCTCTTACATTCTTTTTTTTGGGGGGGGGGATAGAGTCTCACTCTGTCACCCAGGCTGGAGTACAGTGATGCCATAATCACTCACTGCAGCCTTCTCCTCCTGGGCTCAAGTGATCCTTCCAACTTAACCTCCTGAGTATCTGAGACTACAGGCATGCACTACCACACCTGACTAATTATTTTTTTTTTTGAGTTGGAGTCTCACTCTGTCGCCCAGACTGGAGTGCAGTGGCCGCTCCCGGCCACCGCAGCCTCAACCTGCTGGGCTCCAGCAATCCTTCTGCCTCAGCCTCCCAAGTAGCTGGAACTACAGGCGTGCGCTACCATGCCCGGCTAATTTTTTGATTTATTGTAGAGATGAGGTCTCGCCAAGTTGCCCAGGCTGGTCTCGAACCCGCGGGCTCAGGCAATCCACTCACCTCAGCCTCCCAAGGCACGGGATTACAGGTTGAGGCACCGAGCCCGGTTGACTAGTTTAAAAAAAAATTATTTATTTTATTTTATTTTATTTATTATTTTCGGAGTCTCACTGTGGCACCCAGGCTGGAGTACAGTGGCATGATCACAGCTCCCCACAACCTTGATCCCCTGGGCTCCTGTGATCTTTCCATCTCAGCCTCCCGAGTAGCTGAAACTACAGGTGAGCACCACCATGCCCAGTTAATTTTTTAAATTTTCTCTGTAGAGACGGGGTCTCACTATACTGCCTAAGCTGGTCTTGCACTCCTGGGCTGGAGCAATCCTCACCCTTTAGTCTCGCAAAATGCTGGGATGACCATAAAGAATTTTTTTTGTAGAGACGAGTCTTACTCTGTTGTCCAGGCTGGTCTTGAACTCCTGGCCTCAAGTGAGCCTCCAGCCTTGGTCTCCCAAAGTGTTGTGTCTAAGGGCATGAGCCACTATGTCGGCTCCTCTCTTAGCATTCTTATCTCTCTTTCCCATTTTACAACTCTTTCTTGTCCTTACTTCAAAAGTTAGGCAAGAATCATTTAGCCAAGCCAGTCTGTTTGTTTGTTTGTTTATTTGTTTATTTATTTATTTATTTTTGAGTTGGAGTCTCACTCTGTCGCCCAGACTGGAGTGCAGTGGCCACTCCCGGCCACCGCAGCCTCGACCG
>NW_007059691.1:17163-19862 GCF_000164805.1 Carlito syrichta
CAAGTAGCTGCAACTACAGGCGCGCGCTACCATGCCCGGCTGATTTTTGATTTATTGTAGAGATGAGGTCTCGCCAAGTTGCCTGGGCGGGTCTCGAACCCGCGGGATCAGGCAATCCACTCACCTCAGCCTCCCAAAGGCGTGGGATTACAGGCTGAGCCACCGAGCCTGGCTAATTTATTTTTTTTTGAGTTGAAGTCTCACTCCATTGCCCAGGCTAGAGTGCAGTGGCATGTTCATGCCCACCCCAGCGTCAACCTGCTGGGCTCTGGCGATCCTTCCGCCTCAGCCTTCCAAGTAGCCAGAACTACAGGTGCATGCTACCACACCTGGCTAATTTTTTGATTTTTTTTTTTTTTTGTAGAGATGAGGTCTCGCCAAGTTGCCTAGGCTGTTCTCGAAACACAGGCTCAGGCAATCCACTCGCCTTGGCCTCCCAAAGTGCTGGGATTACAGGCTTGAGCCACGGCCAAGCCATTCTTACAGGAAGAGAGACTGAGGCTCAGGGAGGAAACAGAATTTACCCAATCCTTTACCAATTTAGTATTGGGACAAAAGCCCCAGACTCCTGATTCCAGAGGGCCTTTTTGTCGCAAGTGAATTAGCTCTGCTGTCCCTAAAGTCCTCCCTCCTGAAGCACATGGGCTGGAGTTTTGGGGTTTGGAGAGTGGACTTGCAATCACTAAGAAGATTAAGGGGGAGAAATGCACACTATCCCCAAGGTTCCATTCAGTCCCTAAGGTGCTGGGTGGCCTTGGACAAGCCCACAGACGGCTCCCTCTGCTCATCTGCAAGAGGAAGGCTTTGGCCCAGCCAGAGGACGTCCAACCACAGCCCAAAAGTGAACACAGAGAGGCATATCAGGGATGCTTGTGTTTGCACTGGTGAAACGTTGGGAGCCATGGACATATCCACCAGCAAGGGGTGGGCTAAACGCATCAGGTCGCTCATTATTCATCCAATAGTTGTAACTAGCAGTTAGTGCCAGGCACTGTTTTAGACTCTGGGAGTCAGCAGTGAACAAAACAGACTAAGTCTTCACCCTCTCGAAGCTTCCCTGGAAGACTGGTCTCCCGAGTCCTGAGCTGCACCCCAGTTAGGTGGATGGCGAAGGTGCGGTGTGCCCCACCCAGCATGACCGGGCCTCGGCCACAGGGTACATGGGGGGTGCAGGGCACCACGCCCAGTGTGGGATGGGTGCTGCCGTAACCCTGACCGTGCCGGACAGTCTGTGTGTTTGTCTGTGGGTGGGCGGGAGTAGGAAGGGGTGCAGCGGAGGTTTTGGGGTGCATCCCCTCATGATGGTGCTGATTCTGGAGAGTGAGATAGTTTTGGACTTGTCTGGGGCATTTCAACTTTATCAGCACTGTTTTTGGTACTAAAACTGAAATGTTACTCTTTCATTCTTTCCTTCCTTCCCTCCCCCCCTTAAAAGAGTGATTGTAACTTTTTTTTCTTTTTCTTTTTTTTTTTTTTTCTTGAGTTGGAGTCTCACTCTGTCACCCAGACTGGAGTGCAGTGGCCGCTCCTGGCCACCGCAGCCTCAACCTGCTGGGATCTGGCGATCCTTCCGCCTCAGCCTTCCAGGTAGCTGGAACTACAGGTGCGCGCTACCACACCCAGCTAATTTTTGATTTATTGTAGAGATGAGGTCTTGCCAAGTTGCCCAGGCGGGTCTCGAACCCGCGGGCTCAGGCAATCCAGTCACCTCAGCCTCCCAAAGCGCTGGGGTTACAGGCTGAGCCACCGAGCCTGGCTGTAACTTTTTTTTCAATACCTGTAGGGGTACAAGTGGCTCTTGGTTCCGTGGCCAAATTGTGTAGTGGTGAGGTCTGGGCTTATAGTGTACCTGGCACCCAACTAGTGCACACTGTACCCGATAGGTGACTTTCCATCCCTCCCCCAACATCCCCCCTCCATTCTACTACTCTGTGTGCCCCTGTGACCCCATAGCTTAGCATCCACTTAAAAGTGAGAACATAAAAGTTTTCTTTTGAGTCAGGGTCTCATGCTATCACCCAGGCTGAAGCGCGCAGTGGCGTGATCATGGCCCATCACAGCTTCAAACTCCTGGGCTCAAGCAATCCTCCTTCCTCAGCCTCTCAAAGCGCTGGGATTACAAACTCCTGAAGTGCCTGGCCAGTATTTTTTTTTTTTTTTTTACAAGAAAGACGTACTGTCTTCCAGTATTGCTTGCAGTTTTAAAAATGGTTTTTGTTTAAAATAAACTTAATTTAAAATAAACTTAAGTCCAGAGGGAAGAGGACAAAAATAAATGTATGGGTTTCAATCTTTCAGAGTCCTTCAAAATCTACCATAATCATCCTCTACGAGCTACCCAGAGTTAGAGAGCATCTCGGTTTGGGGATCAGAGACTTTAAATTCAACGAAGCTCTGTTTATTATTGCCTGGATCCAATAACAAACCCGGTCCCACCGTGGAGGCAGCGACTCATGGTTCAGCCAACGCTGGTTCCTTTTAGCGACTCAGAATCCCAGCTCAGCAGAGCTGGGAGGGAACCCCTCCCCCAAGACGTATTTTACAACTGGGGAAACTGAGGCCCAGGTATTGTGATTTCTTACTTTGCCAAGGACTCCATTCACTCCAGGGCCTGAATGGCGAACTGGGAAGCCAGCCACCCAGCTCCGGAACCCAGGACTCTTGACAGAGCACAGAGGCTGGGGGGCGGGGAGGAGGAG
>NW_007059691.1:19882-22224 GCF_000164805.1 Carlito syrichta
GAGGAGGGCAAGGAAGGGAAGAGGGGGTGGGGGTGCCACCCTCCCGCCTCCCGCTGGAAGCTCCCCTGATGAGTCCTGGTGTCCAGCACATGCTGAAAGGAAGCCTTGTCAACATGGAGGAAGATCAAGGTGGCCGGGGGGTGCTGAAACCTCCTGTCGGTCCAGCATCTCCGAGGAGATAGGGATGCCTGGGTCGCTACCTCCACCCCCTCCGCGAGCTCTCTCCACTCGAATTCCGAGGGGCTTTGGAATCGCTCGACTGTCTCCCGCTCCCAGGAAAGCCCGGGCTTCAGTGGAGCCAGGCAACTGGCCATCCATCATCCTTATCTCAGGGCTCTGGCGGCCCCAGGTCCCTGGCCTGGATGGGCCCAGGGGGCCGGGAGGGGCTGGGGGCATCGATAACAAGAAAAGCAGCTGTCCCCTGGGGGCACTTCAAAGCGCCCGGAGCTGAAATTTATGTGCAGAGCAGCTCGCATCAGGGGCCAGAAGGCCATTCTTTCTGCAAATATTTATTGAGCGCCTACTGTGTGCCAGGCACTGGGTTAGAGGAATCTTACAGACCCAGAGAGTTTGTTGTTTGTTAGGTTGCTATGTCCACCTCAGTGGGCAAGGTTTGATGCACGGGTCAATCCATTCATTCGTTATGTAGTTATTAAGCACCCACTGTGTGCTGGGGGCTTCTGGGGAGCCAAGACGGCTGGAATGGCTACATGAATACGCCCTCTTCCGGTCAGGGTTCAACATCTGCTGACGCGGTGGTGAAGAACTCTGGAGTCAGGCTGACTGGATCTCAGCTTTCCTGGCTGTAAAACGGGAATAATAATAGCACCCACCCTGCAGGGATTGGGAGGAGAGGAAAAGAAACGAGATACCACAGGTCAAAAGCTCAGCCCAAGTCTGGCAGATGGTCACCTCGGTGATTGCAGTTAACTGATCCATGCATCCCATAGTGAGCATTTATTGAGTGCCTGCTATGTTCTGGGCAGTTGCTAGAAAGGCTGCTGGGCGACTTGACCTGGAAGGGCTTGCAAGAGCCCTTTCCTGCCCTGGGTCTCTTCTCTGCTGAAGCTCTGAGGTTGAGATGGCATTACAGGCCCTTAGAGTCTTGAGGCGAAAGGCATTTAAGAAGTTGCCACGTTCAGCTGAGCCCCATGCAGGAGTTCTCTTAACACCTGTGCTTTCGCCCCAGGACGGGAGCCTCACTCCCTCCCCAGGCAGCCCATGAGGGGGACCTTCCTTCCTCGGAGCCGAGGTCAAGTCTTCCCCCCTGCTGTCCCCTGAGGCTCCTAGCTCTGCCATCTGGTCCTTATCCTAGCTCTTGGAGCCTCACTTTATTTTATTAAAATAAGGATATTTTTGTTATTTTATTTTACTTTTTTAGAGATAGGGTCTTGTTCTGTCGCCCAGGCTGGAGTGCAGTGGTGTGATCCTAGTTCACTGTAGCCTCGGACCCCTGGGCCCAAGTGAGCCTCTGAGATGGGGAAGTTAATAGCTCCTATCCTGTGAGGTTATCATGAGAACAAAGCGAGATGAAGATTAGAAAGCACTTGGCACAGTGTCTGCGCAATGAGGTCTTCAGCAAGCAGGGGCTCACAGCAACAAATAACAATAACTTTAGGTAGTCTCTGGGAATCAAGGAGACAGGAAGTGGGGGAGGAGGCTGCCAGAGCTGCCCCTTCCAGGCTGGAAAGCAATTCTCAGTTCTCAGGGAACCTGAATCTGGCAAGGGAGAGTACAGAGGATTTCCAAGGACGCTTCCCAGCTCTGACATCCTATGAACATATGCGAACAGAAACATGGAGCTACTGAAGCTTTTCTTGGCCTGTTGTGGGTGGTGTTCCCATGCCCATTTCACAGATGAGCAAGCGGAGGCTCTCAAAGGTGAAGGGATTTGTTCCAGGTTTCGAAACACGGACATTGCCAAAGGCTGGTCTTCTCTTCCCACCCCCTACCCTGGAAGATAGCAGGGAAAGCTCCCAGGCACGTTGAATTGTGTCCCCTGCCCCGCTTCGCCCACTTGCCCTCAATTCATTTGTTGAAGCCATGTCTTAGTCCATACGGGCTGCTATAACCAATTGCCATGGACTGGGTGGCTTAAACAGCAAACATTGATTTCTCAAAGTTCTGGAGGCTGGGAAGTCCAAAATCAAGGCACTGGCAGATCCGGTGTCTGGTGAGGGCTCACGCCTGGTTCACAGACGGCCGTCTTCGCATTGTGTCCTCACATGACAGACGAGGTGAGAGAGCTTTCTGTGTCTCTCTTATGTGGGCATTAATTCCATCCGTTCTGCTCTGGGCTTTCTTCAGATCATATAAATCTTTCACCTTTCAATTCCATCCAT
>NW_007059692.1:0-5160 GCF_000164805.1 Carlito syrichta
GGCTTCCTGGGGCGGGACTGGGTGGCCCCGTGAGGGCCTGAGGTAACAGCGCTCTGAGAGCCCAGACAGCGGTTTGTGGCACCTCCTGGCCACGTACCAGCCAGAGCACTTGCAGTTCAGGGTCAGCCCAGCCGTGCCACTGTCCGTGCGCGCGCAGCTCTGCAGACCTTTGGCCTGGCTCCAGGCGGTGACTTAGGGCAGCCTCCTGCTCCAGGTATCTTCATTCTGCAGGCAGGCCTGGTCCACATATGTGCTGATGGGCCAGGCACGTGTGGCTCTGTGTCTGGGACAGCAGGTGAGTCAGCCCTGTCCTTGCCTTTTTTTTGAGTTGGAGTCTCACTTCATCGCCCAGGTTGGAGTGCAATGGCACGCTCACCACCACCGCGGTGACCTGCTGGGCTGGGCTGCCGCAGTCCTTCTACCTCGCCTTCCAAGTAGCCTGAACTACAGGCGCACGCTACCACGCCCAGCCAACTTTTTTTGATTTATTGTAGAGATGAGGTCTCGCCAAGTTGCCCGGGCTGGTCTTGAACCCGCAGACTCAGGCAGTCCGCTCGCCTTGGTCTCCCAGAGTGCTGGGATTACAGGCGGAGCCACCGAGCCCAGCCTGTCCTTGCCTCTCACACCTAAAGACACGGAGGTGTACAGGGTGATAAAAATCATGCAAAATGCCAGAGTAGCAGAAGATGGGGTCAGAGATGTACTCGGTCTGGGTAGACGTTTAAGGAGCTGGGTTTTGTAGCTTGATTAGGAGTTGGACGCCATACTAGACTGATGTACATTCTTGGTTGCAGGGAGCTGCACGGTGACCTGGAGGCTGTGGGCCCTGTGCACACACTGCCCAGTACCTGTCTCCAGAAGGTGGAGGAACAGCCAGAGGATGCAGATAATCAGCGGAACGTCACTCGTATGGGCAGCCAGCCCTCAGATCCTGGCACCGCTGTGCACATCCCAGTGACGCTAACGGGCCCTCCTGGGGAGGCCACGGTGGTTCCCAGTGAGTATCTCCCCACACTGTTAGGGCAGGGCCCATCTTGTGTGGGCCCAGCTACCCCTCCCTCCCGCTTCCCAGCAGCCACCTGGGGACCAGGTGCCTCTGTGTGTTGTCCTTCCAGCCGGAGGGACAGCCCTTTGCTGTCCACATCTGTCCCTTGATACCCCTGTGATTTCTCATGCCCAGAGAGAGCAGGTTCAGCTCCATTCTCCTCCCTCCAGAAATATTTGCAAGTTGCCAACCCAGTGCCAGGTGCTGTGTTAGTGCTGGAGACACGCAGGAGGGAGTCTGCCTTGTCAGGAAGACGGGCCACAGAGCGTCTGCAGCTCTTCATAGTTGCACAAAAGTTGCTGAGGGTGACGGCCAGGGCTTGATCAGGGCCGAGACCTGGTGGATGAGGAAGGGGTTCGCAGCAGCTGTCTTCTCGCCTGTCGTTGCCCGCACAGCCCTGTTTGGAGGCGTCTCCAGGCCTTTGCCTGAGCCGCCTTCTTCCCCTGGCTCACACATGCAGCGTCCCCGGCGAGCAGACACGTCGTGCCTGCCTGTGTGCGGGCTCCGAGGGCTTGGGGAGCGAGGCGCCATTCCAGGCTTCCAGCAGGTGACCGACCGGCCCCTCCACCGCGGGGAGGGCGCACCGGCCTTTCACGAGCACCGAGGAGCAGCCCCTTTCAGAAGTGCAGAGAAAGCATTCCAGTGGGGGACGGACAGGCACGGAAACAGGACTCCCCGACAGCCGGGCGGACTCAGCTGGGTGCCACCACGTGCACGTGTGAGCTTGCGGATGCGTCCACACACGGACACCTCGCCTGCTCTCCTGCTCAGATACGCCCCCCAGGGCCCCTGGACCAGTGCTCAGGCCCAGGTGTGACCGTGGAGGCAGCAGGTCCTCCCTTACTCTCTGCTTCCCCGGAAGAAGCCGTCCTTGGCCTGTGCTCTTGTCCCCTTCCCGTGGGCACAGGCGAGTCTTTGTCTTCCCAGCCCCTCGTCTGATCCTCTCTGGGTGAGCCCGAGTCTGAGCCAGGGCCCCCAGCGGGCTTTTGTCTACGGGGATCCAGATGTGGCCTCTCCCACACACCTCACGCTCTTGCCCCCCACCCCCCACCCCTGCTGGCATTCTCTGATCTTTCTGCTGTCCCTGGAGTTTTGCGTTCTCCAGTCCGCCACAGGTTGGAACCACACAGTGTGCAGTCTTTCCAGGTGGGCCTCCCTCACTTAGCAGGACGCCCTTAAGTCTCCTCCAGGTCTTTTTGTGGCTTCGGTAGCTCACTTCTTCTTAGCACTGAGTTAATATCCCATTGTCTGGGTACACCACTGTGTGTGTGTTCGTCCATCTTTTGAAGGACATCTTGGTTGCTTCCGATTTTTGACGATTGTGAATGAAACCGACATAAACATTCCTGTTCAGGTTTTTGTGTGAACATCAGTTTCAGCTCCTTTGAGTCAGTACTTAATAGCACAGTTGTTGGACTGTACGGCGAGACTGTGTTTATCTTTATAAGAAACTGCCAAACTGTCTTCCAGAGTGGCTGTACCATTTTGCATCCCCACCGGCAGCGAACAAGAGTTCCTTTTGTTCCACATCCTCGCCAACATTCGCTGTCGTCAGTGTTTTGGATTTTAGCCATTCTAATTATGTGTGTGGTGGTATCTTGTTGTTTAGTTTGCGATTCCCTAATGACATAAGACATTGAGCATCTTTTGACATGCTTATTTGCCATCTGCATAATCTTTGGTGAGGTTCCTATTAATATCTTTTGCTCACTTTCTGTTTGGGTTTTTTGTTGTCTAATTGTTGAGTTTCTTTTTTTTTTTTTGAGTTGGGGTCTCACTCTGTCGCCCAGACTGGAGTGCAGTGGCCACTCCCAGCCACCGCAGCCTCAACCGGCTGGGCTCTGGCAATCCTTCCGCCTCAGCCTTCCAAGTAGCTGGAATTACAGGCGCGCGCTACCACACCCAGCTGGTTTTTGATTTATTGTAGAGATGAGGTCTCGCCGCCCAGGCGGGTCTCGAACCCACGGGCTCAGGCCATCCACTCACCTCAGCCTCCCAAAGGCGCGGGATTACAGGCTGAGCCCCCGAGCCCGGCTAATTGTTGAGTTTCAAGAGTTATTTGTATGTGTTGGATATGAGTCTTTTATCGGATATATGTTTTGCAAGCATTTTCTCCCAGTCTGTGGCTTGGCATTTCATTCTCTCAATGACTGGTGTTTTTGACTGTTAAGAGCAACTGATTGTCTGGTCCATTATTACTGCTGCCAGAAACAGAAATCTGGGCTATTGGTTTTTATCTGTTAATATGTGTCCTACTGCTTTTCTGAGTCCTCAGTTGTCTGCCAGTTGGGGTGCGGATCCACTTTGTTTTTTTCAAGCGTGTTACTGAAACTTCTTCAAATATAGTTCTGACTCTTCCTGTCTTAGATGTCTCCTCATTATTTTTTTGTCTGATTTCACTGGCTGGTGCTCTGTCAGATAACAGCGGAGTTAGTGGGTGTTGCTGTCTCCATAAAGTAAGACTTGGGTTTGGGACCCGAGAGGGGTGTGTGTGTTTAAGTGTGTAAAATCATGTTATATTGTCCGTTAGTTTCCATTTCCATAATTGTTTTTATCTGGAATAGATCAGGAATTTTGTTGAAGACCTCTTCAGCATCCATCCATAGAGATCATCTATTTTTTTCTCCCTAATTATCGGAATTTATAGCATGAATTTACTGATATGAAGCTATCTTTGCAGACTTAGAATAAACCCAATTGGTTATTTGCAATGTGCTGTTGGATTGTGTTTAATATTTTATGTGGGATTTGGGGATTGATATTTTAAGTGAGATATGTTCTGTAGCTTTCTTATGTTGCTTGCATTCAGGCATCGTAAGGTTTAGATATCAATGCCATACAGCGATCTATTGCTTAACTTCATTGCCCTGTTACCAGAAATCAAATGTTCTAAAAGGGAATCTCATTTCCCATTATTTTAAATGGTAAAAATTGAAATGTGTTACATATCAACCAAAAATCCCCAACCAATTTCTTAAAATAAAACACCAACACAAACAATGAAAAGCAATCGGCAGTCCTATTAGGACGTAAAGTGCTTAGCGTATTAAAATAGCTGTTAATAAGCAATTGTTTTGGACGCCTGCTTTATTGAAATTTGCACTTTTCAAAAACATCCACACATGATTTTGATACCCTACTGTGGACAAAAGTTCTCTGAATAGGAATTTTGAGGGAAGAAGCTTTATTCCAGCGAACAGTTGGCAAACCAGGGAGAGGCGGTGTTTAAGGTGCATTCCAGAGAACAAAGACAGGGTTTGAATTTTATGGCAAAAGTTCCCGCCCAGGTTCCCAATCAAGTCCCTTTATGCAAACGAAGGCTTCAGACTTGCTTAGTCTGATTGGTCGACACAGCTGAGCCGTGATGGGTTGGTTTAGGTACGCTCAGAAAGCCCCAGAGTTTAAAAGGTGCAGGTGTGAGGGGAACTCAGTACTGTGTGCCCTTGGTTAGCCCCTCGGGATCCATATTTTTTTTTTTTTTTGAGTTGGAGTCTCACTCCGTCGCCTAGACTGGAGTGCAGTGGCTGCTCCCGGCCACCGCAGCCTCCACCTGCTGGGCTCCGGCGATCCTTCTGCCTCAGCCTTCCGAGTAGCCGGAACTACAGGCGCACGCCACCACGCCCGGCTAAGTTTTGATTTATTGTGGAGATAAGGTCTCTCCAAGTTGCCCAGGTGGGTCTCGAACCCGCGGGCTCAGGCAATCCACTCACCTCGGCCTCCCAAAGTGCGGGATTACCGGCTGAGCCACCGAGCCGGCTGGGATCCATTTTCAAGACCTGACTCTTTCAGGCTCACATTTGTTCACGCCACCAGCTGAACTTGGAGTCTTGCTTGAGAGTTTTCCCCACATCATTTTGCTAGAAATGTTGTATTGCGTTCTGGGGGTGGATACGTTTCCTCCCACATAAACAACCAAAAAAAGCCAACAGCATCGTAATGAGAGATATGTATGTTTTCCTGGGGTATGGACAGTACTCTTGGAAAATATTATGCGAGGGGATATTCTATGAGGTATACTTACGGTTGGTTTGTGGCTCAGCCTGTAATCCTGCGCCTTGGGAGGCTGAGGTGAGTGGATTGCCTGAGCCCGCGGGTTCGCGACCCACCTGGGCAAC
>NW_007059692.1:5182-16429 GCF_000164805.1 Carlito syrichta
CACTGCACTCCAGTCTGGGTGACAGAATGAGACTCCAACTCAAAAAAAAAAAAAAAAGAGTTAAAATGTGTTCTTCTTTTCTTGTGCTCTGGGAATAGTTCAAGTAACACTGGAATTACGTGGTCTTTAAGTACTTGGTAGAATTCCCTTGCGAAATCGTTGATATCTGCTCTTTCATTGTAGGGTAGTTTGTTGGTGACGGCTCTATTTCCGTGTTGATCTGTTTAGACATTGTTGTCTTTGGAGATGAGTTTGGTAAATTACATTTTCCTTAGAAATTGTCCATTTTGACTGGGCGCAGTGGCTCATATCTGTGATCCCAGCACTTTGGGAGGCCAAGGTGGGAGGACTGCTTGAGACAGGAGTTCAAGACCAGCCCAGGCAACACAGTGAGCTTTTATCCCTGCAGAAAATAAAAAATCAGCCAGGCGTTTTTGTAGGCCCAGCTGCTTGGGAAGCTGAGGAGGCAGGATTGCCTGAGCCCAGGAGGTCGAGGCTGTAGTGTGCCGTGATCATGCTACCACACCCCAGCCTGGGCGTCAGTAAGACTTTGATTCAGAAAAAACAAAAACCAAAAAACACACTATCCATTTGTGTTTCTCCCTCTTGTCATTTTTTATCCTGTGTCTTCTTTTCTTATTGGGCTCATTAGTAGTTTGTATATTCTTTGAATTTTCATAAAAAGAAGACCAGCATTTTTGTCTTTTGTCTGTTTATTGGTTTTTAGGGTGGTCTTCCTTTTTTATTTTTTTTTGAGTTGGAGATTCACTCTGCTGCCCAGGCTGGAGTGCAGGGGCGTGCTCGTGGCCACCGCCGTCTTACTCTTAAAAATCATCACTTTGCAGTTTCATCTGTTTTATTATATCCTCCCTGCTCTCTTTTGTTTTACTTTGTGGCTCCTTTTCTAGCTTCCTGATTTGTGCTCTGGGAATACTCTTTAGTTTTTGTTGTATGGTTGCTGAAGGCCATGAATTCTCCTCTGACTGCTAGTTCACTCACAGTCTACAGATTCCGCGTTTGGTATCTTTACCTTCATCACCTTTTTGGGAAAGTGTGTACTTGGGGCTTGTATTTGCTCTAGGTGTGTGTGTGCCAGTTCGCTGGGATCTTCTACCTGGAGAACCAAGCCACCTGCACGTGAAGTTCTCGTTTTCTCCTTTCGGACGCATGGGCCTTTTACTTCCTTTTTGTTCGTTCTCTAAAAATGTTAGGTCAGTGGGCCAGCGTGTTAAGCTGGTAGTGTAGGTAAGAATTTGCAGAATTGTATAGAAATTAGATTGGAAAATTGGTTTATGTAGAAAGTAGGTTAGAGAGAGAGAGAGAAAGGGAGGACCCACCTCTGGATTGTTGGGGATGGGGTTGTAGCTTACAGAGAAGCACCCGGCTGCTTGAGGTGGAATGCTTCTTTCAAGCTTTCCTTTGGTAGGGGCGGGTCGTAAAGGCGATTGGGTGGGGCTTTGTTTTACATCATCACAGAGGGGCAGGCAAGCTCTGGCCCTGTGGACGGTGGGCAGATGGGTGGGCTAGCCCCAGAACTGTTGCCATGGTGATGGCGTCTGTGCTCCGTGGGCACCAAGGGCTGCTGTACGTGGTGGCGTCTGTCTGTGTCGCACTGGCCATCCTGGCTCTTGATGGCTAAAAGACAAACTTGGAGTAGGAAAATGAACGGTTCAAAGCAGGCTCGGAGAAGGGGTTGTCAATGATAGGTCGCTGTCCCTAGGAAAACTGTCCCTGGGAAAATGGTTCTGTCCCTAGCTAGTGACCAGAGTGTGAATTAAAGTGAACTGCTAGAAAAACCTGAGGAAGCTAAGCAAGTGTAAAACGGCTGCACTTTAGGGCATGAAGGGCCCTAAATCATTCACTAAATCGTTCTGTGCTGGCATCTTACCCTTTCACCTTTCTTCCCTTGTTGTGCTGTATGTCACTTCCAGTACGACAATGGATAGGTGCGATGAGAACACACTTCTTTCCAGGAGGGAGGTTTCAGTCTTTCACTGTTAGTATGATAGTCACTGTAAGTTTTTTTGGTTTATTTGTTTCGTTTGCTTTTGTAGATTTTAAAAAATCAAGTTGAGAAAGTTTCCCTTTATTCCTCTCTCTTTTTTTGAGTTTTTGTGATGAATAGAGTTGAATTTTGTCAAATGGTTTTCTGCATCAATTGTTACGATTGTGTGTGTGTGTTTTTTTCCTGTTAATATGGTAGTTTAGTTTGATTGATTTGCAAATGTTGAAGCAGCCTGTGCCCCTGGGATAAACCCTGCTAGGTATTGTGTGTCATTATTTCTATATATTGCTTCATCTGTTTGCTGATATTTTGTTAAGGAGTTTTGCCTCTGTATTTATAAAGGATATTAGTCCATAGTTTTCTCTTTTGTGCTGTCTTTGTCAGGTTTTGGTATCAGGGCAATATTGGATTCATAAAATGTTTTCAATGGAATTTGAAATCCTCTGTTTTCTGGAGGAGAGTGTCTGGAACTGGTGTTAATTCTCCTTTAAATGTTTGGTATAATTTGCCAATGAAACATTTTTTTGAATTTTAAAATTACAAATTTAATATTCTTAATAGATAGAGGGTTATGTTATCTATTTGATGTTGAGTGGACCTGTAGTAGTCTGTGACTTTTGAGGAATGGGTCCACTTTAAGTTGTCTAATTTATGTTTGTACAGTTGTTTATAATATTCCCTTGTCCTTTTGCTGTCTACGTGATCTGTAGTGATAGCTTTTGTCTAATTTCTGATGTGGGTAGTTTGCTATCTTCTCTCTTTTTTCCTTTCAGTCTTGCTAGAAGTTTGTTAATTTTATTGCTTTTTTCAAATAACCAGATTCTTGTTTTACTGATTTTTCTCTATTTTCTGTTCTCAGTTTCCTTTGATTTCTGCTTTTTATTGTTGTCTGCTTTCTGGTCACTGTGGGCTTATTTTGCTCTTCTTTTTTAGTTTCTTGAGGTGGGAGCTTAGATTATTGATTTGAGTCTTTTCTTCTGTTCTACCGTAAGCATTTAGTTCTTAGAAGTTTCCCTCTTGGCACTGCTTCAGACACTTGAACAGAACATGCAGTCTGCTGTTGTTTGTGTAGTGTTCTGTAAATGTCAATAGGTCTTGTTAGTTGACGATGTTACTGAGTGTTTCTGTATGCATGCTGATTTTCTGTCCAGATGTATCGATGGCTGAGAAAGGGGTGTTCAAGTCTCCAACTGTCAATGTGGATGACCTGTTTCTGTGTTTTTGCTTCACGTATTTGTGGTTCTGTTGTGGTGCCTACACGTTTGGGCTTTCTGTGCCTTCTTAGTGGATCGGCCCTTTTATTGTTATCTAATGTCCAACTCTCTGCCTGGTAATATTTTTGATGAGGTCTAATCTGTACTACATAAATATATCCACTCTTGCTTTTTAAGATTAATGTTTGCATAGTACATCTTTTTTCACCCTTTGCTCTCCACCTAGCTGTAGAGTTATATTTGAAGTTAGTTTCTTGTAGACAGCATACAGTTGGGTTGTATTTTTAATTCACTCTGTCAATTCTGTCTTTTATTTTGCATATTTATACCATTTACATGTAATGTAATTATTGATATATTAGGGCTTAACCCTGTTATTTAATTTTATATTTTCTGTTTGTTCTCTCTGTTTTTCATTTCTCTGGTTTTTTTTTTTCTCCCTTCCTATGGGTTACTTGAACATGTTTTAGAATTCCATTTTGATTTATCTGTTGTATTTTTTAGTGTATCTCTCGTGCAATATTTAGGGCAACCACTAAAAATATATCTGTAACTAAAAATACATGTGTATATAACTTGCCCCAGTTTTCTGTGTTCTCATTTTACCAGTTTGAGGGAAGTATAGAAACTTTGCCTCTCTTTACATCTTTTTTCTCCCTCGTTTATAAAGTAATTATCTTAGATATTTCCACTGCATACATTTAGAACCTCATCAGAATGTGTTATAATGTTCGCTTCACCTGTCAAACACAATTTAGAAAGCTCAAGAGGCGAAGAAAAGTGTGTTGTATTTACCCACGTTTTTGCTCCTGTTACTCTGTCTTCCTTACTGATATTCCAGTATTTCTTCTTTCACAATATACTTTCTGTTTGGAGGACCTTCTTTAGATATTCTTTTAGAATAGGACTGCAGGTGACACATTCTCTTAGTTTCCTTCATCTGGGAATGTCTTGATTTTCCCTTCATTCCTGAAGGATATTTTCACTGGGTATAGAATTCTGGGTTGACAGTTCTTTTTTTTTCAGCACTTGAAAAAACGTGTGCCTCTTCCTTCTGACCTCCATGGTTTCTGATGAGAAATCCACTGTCATTCGAATTGTTTTCTTCCTATAGGTAAGATGTTGTTTATCTCTCGCTGCTTTCAAGATTTTTAAATTTGTCTTTATATTTCAGAAGTTTGATTATGATGTAAAGTTTTGGTGTGAGTCTCTTTAAGTTTATTCTGTTTGGGGTTCACTCAGCTTCTTGAATCTGTAGGTTTGTGTCTTTTGCCAAATTTGGAAATTTTTCATCCATGTCTTTCAGTACTTCTTCAGCTTTACTCCTTTCTTGTTTCTTTCCAGGACTCTGATGACATGAATGTTAGATCTTTTGCTATAGTCCCCAAGGGAGCTCTATTCACTTTTTGCAGTCTATTTTCTCTCTGTTGTTCAGATTGGATAATTTCTATTTTTCCATCTTCCAGTTCACTGATTCTCTCCTCTGTGCCTTCCATGCTGCTATTGAGCCCTTATACTGAGTTTTTTTTTTCCAGTTATTGTATTTTTCAGTTCTAAAGTTTCTATTTGGTTCTTTATATCTTCTGTTTCTTTGCTGATACTTTCTATTTCTGTGCTGAGATTTTCTACTTTTCATTTATGTTTTTAATTATCTGTTGAGCATTTTTGCGATGGATGCTTTTGAAATCTTTGTCAGATAATTCTAATATCTCTATCATCTAGAGTCTGTGGATTATCTTTTCTCTTTCAGGTTGAGATTTGCCTGGTTCTTGGTGTGATGAGTAATTTTTTAAATTGAAACCTAGACCCTCTGGCATTATGTTATAAACCCCTGAGTCTTAGTTGAGTCTTCTGTTTTAGCTCGTCTGCTGTGAGACCACTGCATCGAGGGGCGCAGGGGTTGAGAGCTGCCCCATTATTGACAGATGGGGTGGAAGCATGGGTTCTTCATTTGACATCCACTCATGGAAGGGGATTTCTCATTACTGCTAGGCTAGCACTCCCCACTAGGCCTCCATTCATACCAACCTGATTGGGAGAGATAGGAGTGCCTTGTTACTGTTATTTACATGGCTGCCACTGACACCATGGGGACTGACCTCATTACCTTCAGGTAGTAGTGGGAGTTCTGACTTTCCACTAAGGCCCACTCTATTGAGTAGGGGAAAGAGAGTGCCTCGTTATTGCTGGGTGAGACTCAAAGTCTCGGCTCCCCAGGGCATCTTAACTAGCACTGTGTGGGTTGAGGATATTGTTTCCACAGGGTGGGGATGAAAGTTCCTGCTTCCCACTTGGCTCTCTCTGAGACCACCCCAGCAGGGGTTTTGGAATGCCTCTTACAGGTGGTAAGGGTGGAAGTCTAGGCCAGGAAAAAGACCAGTTTCTGCTGGTTTAAGTGGAGCGAGGACCCCAGTTTTTTCTGTGGAGTTTGGCTTTCAAACAGCAATTACTGTCTGTAAGTTTTATGTCTTGCTAGGCTGCCCCTTTCCTAGTCCTTTCATTAGGGAGAGCTGGGTTTATTGAGACTTTAAAATATCTGTACCTGTTGGCATTTCTGGGTTGCTGACTTCTCTAGAGCCAAGTCTAGGGTATAAGAGACATAAAGAAAATCCAGAAAAGAAACATGTGTCGTGGCATTCCTCAGGCCCCTAAGGCCCCCAGTCAATCGGCTTTCTTCTTTCTACCTCTCAGAATCTTATGTGTGTCCTAGACGTGATGTCCAAGGACCTTCGAAACAGTAGTCTCCCCTTGTCCACGGTGTCACTTTCCTGGGTTTTATTCACCTGTGTTCCACCATGGTCTGAATATATTACATCATTACTCTTGCTCTTTGGAGACATGATTAAGTACAAGGGTTATTGGAACCCAAGCACTGTGAGGCTGCCACATTCCATCTAATAACCAAGATGGCTACTGAGTGACTAATGGCAGTCCAGGTGTGATGGAGCAGGACTATGTGAGATTTTATCGTGCTCCTTATAACAACAGGCAGTTGAAAGCTTGTGAATTTATTTCTAGAATTTTCCATGTACATCACAGGGCCTGTGTCATTCACCTCACTTCATCTCATCGTGTAGGCATTTCATCAGCTCACAACATCACAAGGAGAAGAGTGTGCCCAGTATAAGATATTTTAAGAGAGACCACCCTCACATCGTTTTTATAGCAACTTATTGTTATAGTTGTTCTATCATTGCATCTATATCTGTTTTATCATTAGTTATTGTTGCCGATCTCCTACTGTGCCTAATTTATGAACTGAACTTTGTGGTAGGTCTGCATGTGCAGGAAAAACACAGGCTACGCAGGGCTCAGTACTCGCCAGGGTTTTGGCCCCTGCTGGAGGTCCTGGAGTGTGGCCCCTGAGGATAAGGGCAGACTGCTCTGTTTGCTGTGCGTAGTGGGATGAATGGGGGAAAGTACTTCTGTTCCCTCTTTCCAGAAGCTGAAGTCTTGCGTTCCTTTTTCTGCGTGGTGTGAAAAAGAGTTGAGGTCATTTACTTGTCTATTTGCTCTTTATGGGTGTCCAGCCCTTCCGTTTCCGTTTGTTGAAGAGACTGTCTTTTTGCTGTTGAATTGCTTTGGCATGTTTGTCAAAGATCAGTTGACAGAGGTGTTATTTTATTCCAGGAAAAATTTCTGGGATAACAGTTTTGTTAGTTCTGTTAAATTGTTTTTAAAAACTTTTTTTCAGAGACAGAGTCCCGCTCTGTTGCCCAAACTGGAGTGGAGTGATCCTCCCACCTTGGCCTCCTGAGTAGCTGAGAGTGCAGGTGTACCACCATGCCTGGCTAATTTTTAAAATTTTTTGTGGGGACAGAGGTTTTGCCGTCTTGTCCAGGCTGGTCTCAACCCTTGGCCTCAAGTGAGCCTCCTGCTTTGGCCTTCCAAAAATGCTGGGATTGCAGGTGTGAGCCATCATGCCTGACTGTCTTACTTTTATATTTCAGACATTCCACGTACAAGTGGATCTACTTTGCCTGTCTTTTATATAATTCTCCAGTCACTTTTCAGACTTGTTTGCTATTTTATGTTTTTTTCTTGGCACATTTCACTCCTGTCTTCTTTTTCCCTTGCTACATGTTCAGTCTGTTCTCCCTTGGACTGCTTGTCATCTCTGAGGCGATTTTGTCTTTCTCCTCAGCTTCTCTCCTGAATCTGGTCGGCTTTCCTCTCACGTCTTCTAGTGGTCTGTCCATTTGTATTTTGAGCATTTTAACCTGATTCGTTCGTGTTCTTTCCTATCAGCAATTAGGAAATTAATTATATTTAATTCATCTTAGAATGTTGTGTTAGTTTTCCTCTGCTTTATGGGACTTTTCTTTCTTTTTTTTGGTGGGGTATTTTTATTAGCTGACACATTTGTACCGTTCCTTTCTGTTTTCATCTTTCAGACACTTTATGTGGACGGTGGGCTCTTTTCTTCAAGTCTGTTTTCCTGGGCTAGCCATTGCATGTTTTTGTGTAGAGAACAAAAGAGGGGTCTGGGTCATTTACTTTCGAGTTCAATGGCAGCCTCTTCTGCTAGTACAACGAGGCCCAGTTTATTTGCCTGGATTTGGGGACGGGAAGGTCTGTCGGGTTCCGAGTCTTTGGTGAGACCAGACTCCTCAGGTTGTCTTGACCTCAGCCACTTGCAGCGTCTCACTAAGCCACCAAAGTGCACCTGCCGCTCAGGGCTCTTTGTCTCCAAAAGCAGTGTCCGGGTTGCACCTCCATCCCGGGTGCCTTGCAAGCCCCTCCCTTCCCAGTCCCCAGATCCGGTGCTCTGAACCATCAGGTATCAGACCTGCGCTCAGTGTTTCTCTGCTTAGGGCAGGGCCCCCTCCTCCAGGGAGGAGCACAGGTTGACGCCCATGTTCCACCATCACCAGGAACCGGCTGCACCTTTCTGTCTCCCGCGCCATCCCTGGCTTCAGGTCTCGGGTGTTTTGTTTCCCCATTTACACGCAAATTCAAGGCTGTAGTTGGGGCCCATGCGCTTGTAGGTGTGCACTGTGAATTGTTTTGTTATCTCTCCTTGTTGACCATATGGTTTAAGGAGGATGTGAGGAGAAATTTGAGTACAGGTGACTGACATTTTCTTTAGGGGCCAGCCTCTTATTACCTTTTTAGTTTCTGATGAATTTGGGCTTATGGCCACTTTCATATCTCTAACAGCCTCCTTCCACCCCTCCCTCCTGCTTTCCTTCCCTTGATAAAAACAATTTTCCACCTAAAGGTTTTTCAGTTTAAATAGTTTGTCAGTGCCGCAACCTTTCTTTTTCTTGATCTTCTCTATTGTATCTTTGTTTTCTGTGTTATTAATTTCTTATGTATCATTTCCTTTTTCTGCTGTCTTTATGTGTATTGTAGTATTCTTTCCCCAATTTATTACTTGGCTACTCAACTCATGAGATTTGAGCTCTTCTGCTTTGCTAGTGTGCTTAAAGCTTTAAGTTTCACTCCAGGAGTTATTTTAGTTGTATATTACACGTTTTAAAATATTTTTGACTTTAAATACTTTTTCCAAGTGTGATTGTGGTTTCTTGTTTGATGCATGAGTTATTTATAGGCGAGGTTTGAAACTTCCGATTGGCAAAGGTGTCTCTGTGTCAGGTTATTTTCCTCCTGTTGCTGTAGATTTCATGATTCCTTCTCATGTTTCTCTACTCCTTGTGTTTCTCACCATCCCTTTGGGTTTCTTCTTTCTTCTTCTGCTTGAAGAGCATCTTTTTTGATGTCTTTTAAGGGAGGTGGCTGGTGGTAAATGCTCTCACCTTGCCTGAATGATCTCTACTTTGCTGTTGCTTGTGAAAAATAGTTTTGCTTCCTATGATAGTCCAGCTTGTTGTTTTCTCTCAACATACTGAAATTCTTCCACTGTTTTCTGCCTTCCGTTGTTTCTGTTGAGAAGGTAGTTATTAGTCTAAATTGTGGTTTCTTTATGTGGTCTGTCTTCTCTCTGTGGAGACCGCATCTCTAAAAAAAGATTTTTTTTAATGGCATGAATAAAAGAGAAGAGAAGAAACTGTCATAGAGTAAAAGGGATTAAGCAAAGTCAAACAAATAAGTCTTACTGGATCCTGATTCAAACAACCCAACTGTAAAAAGTTATTTTTTGAGGTACCTGGTATACTTTGAACTTAGCAATAGTTCTTAGATAATGTTAAGGAACTGTTATCAACATTGCTAAGTATAATAATACGACTATCGTTATGTTAAATCCGTACTTGTTAGAGATAGTTACTGGCATATTTGTAGCTAAAATGGTACACAAGAAAACAAAGAGGAAACGAAGCTGAAGGGGGGTGACAGAACGTAGGGGTTCAACTGGTCACACTAGAACAAGGGTGGGATCGGCGGACGCTGGACACCGCTGGGGGGGGCAGTGGCAACCCTCTGGGCACCTGATCCACTCTCAGGGGATGGGGGAGAGAGTGCCAGCTAGAAGCCCAAACTTCACCTGCATGCAGCCTACTAGTGTAGTAAATCCTCGCCTGTATCCCACAACTCTGAAATGTAGGCTGGACTTGCTGGCTCAGCCTGTCATCCCAGCACTTTTGGAGGCAGAGGCGAGTGGCTTGCCTGAGCCTGCGGGTTCGAGACCAGCCCAGGCAACTTGGCGAGACCTCGTCTTTACAATAAATCAAAAATTAGCCAGGCGTGGTAGCATGCACCTGTTGTTCCAGCTCCCTGGAGGGCTGAGGCGGAGCGATCGCCGAAGCCCAGTGGGTCGAGGCGGGGGTGGCCGTGAGTGTGCCCCAGCACTCCAGCCTGGGCGGCACTGAGACTCCAACTCAAAAAAAAGTTAAGAAGAACATAGGGGTCCACGCCTGTGTTCTCCAGTGTGTCTTCATTTTCCATGACAAAGAGGGTTTAGTCAAGCTGCTCTCCGCCCCTGGGCCTGAGTGCTGTGGTGTGAGCATAGCTCGCTGCTGCCTCGAACTCGCGACCTCGAGTAGTCCTCCTGCCTTCGCCTCCCAGGGGTGGGTCCACAGGGTTGCTGCAGACCCAGCCGCCCTTGCGTGCGGAGGACAGCCCCTCAGGCGCCCTTCCACCCTTTCTTCTAGTCTTCAGTGTCGACCATTCCATGCTCTAGTTCATGTGTATCCCTTGTTTAGCACCCATTTGTAAGTGGAGCCATGCAGTATTTGACTTTCTGATTCTGAGTTATTTCACTGAAGATATTGACCTCCAGTTCCGTCCATGCTGCTGCAAAAAACATGATATCATTCTGTCTTGTGGCTGAGTCATATTCCATTGTGTGTGTGCGTGCATGTGCAAGATATTTTCTTTATCCAGTCACCTGGAAATGGACACTTGAGTTGGTTCTGTGCCTTTCCTATTGTGAAGAGTGCTGTGGTAAACATACAGGTGCAGGTACCTTTTTGATGTAATGATTCTTTTCCCTTGGGTATATACCCAGTAGTGGGATTGCTGGATCAACTGTTAAATCTACTTTTAGTTCTTTGAGAAATTGCCATACTGTTTTCCATAGAGGTTGTGCTAATTTGCATTTCCACCAATAGTGCATAAGCATTCTCTTTTCTCCACATCCTCGCCAACATCTGTTATTTTCTGACTTTTTAATAGCAGCCATTTTGGTTGGTGTAAGATGATATTTTATTGAATTTCTCTAATGATTAGTGATGTTGAGCATTTTTTTCATATGCTTATTGGTCATTTGTATGTCTTCTTTTGCCAAATGTCTATTATATCCTTTGTCCACTTTCTTTCTTTCTTTCTTTTAGTTGCCCAGGCTGGAGTGCAGTGGCATGAGCACGGCTAGCACAGCTTCAGCCTGCTGGGCTCAGGCGATCCTTCTACCTCAGCCTTCCAAGTAGCTGGGACTACAGGCGTACACCATGTCCAGCTCATTTTTTGATTTCTCATAAATACAGGTCTCATTATGTTGCCCAGACTAGTCTCGAAAACTCCTGGCCTTAGGCAGTCCTCTTGCCTCAGCCTCCCAAATTGCTGGGATTACAGGCATGAGCCCATGCACCTGGCTCATCTGCCCACTTTTTTTTTTTTTTGAGTTGGAGT
>NW_007059692.1:16449-29042 GCF_000164805.1 Carlito syrichta
CGGCCACCGCAGTCTCGACCTGCTGGGCTCCGGCGATCCGTCCGCCTCAGCCTTCCAAGGAGCTGGAACTACAGGCGCGCGCTACCACCCCCGGCTAATTTTTTGATTTATTGTTGAGATGAGGCCTTGCCAAGTTGCCCAGGCAGGTCTTGAACCCATGGGCTCAGGCAATCCACTCACCTCGGCCTCCCAAAGCATGGGATTACAGGCTGAGCCATCGAGCCCGGCTCTGCCCATTTTTTCATAGGTATGTTGTTGTTGTTGTTGTTGAGTTGTTTGAGTTCCTTGTGGATTCTGGATATTAGTCTTTTATGGGATGCCTAGTTTGCAAATATTGTCTCCCTTTCTGCAGGTTTTCTGTTCACTCTGTGGATTATTAAACTTTTTAGTTTTTATCAAGTCTCATTTGTCTATTTTTGTTTTTGTTGTGTTTACTTTTGAGGTCTTAGTCATTAATTATTTGCCTAGGCTAACATCCAGAAGAGTTTTTCCTAGGGTTTCTTCTAGTATTTTTATAGTTTCAGCTCTTATGTTTAAGTCTTTAATCCATCTTGAGTTCATTTTTGTGTAGTAAGAGACTGCAGTCTAATTTCATTTTTCCACATCTAACAATCCAGTTTTCCCAGCACCATTTACTGAACAGGGTATCCTTTCCCCAGGGTATGTTTTTGTTGACTTTGCCAAATCAGTCAGCTGTGGATATGCTGATTTATTTCTGGGCTCTCTATTCTGTTCCACTGATACCTGTGTGTCTGTTTTTATGCCAGCACCTTACTGTTTTGGTTGCTAGAGCCATGTAGTATAATTTGAAGTCAGGCAACATGATGCCTTCAGATCTGTTATTTTTGGCTTCAGGATACTTTGGTTATTTGGGCTCCTTTTTGGTCTCATATGAATTTTAGGATTTTTTTGTGTGTGTTCTGTGAAAAATGACACTGGTCTTTTGATAGGAATTTCATTGTAGATTGCTTTGGGTAGTATAATCATTTTAATGATATTGATTCCTCTGATCCATGGGCATGTGATGGTTTGTAATTTTCCTTATAGAGACCTATCAATAATTAATAGAGGTGCATTGAAGTCTTTTTGCCTCTGTGGATCTGTCAGCTCTCTTGCTTTACAAATTTATTTATGTATTTAGTTCAGTTATTTTGAGTAACTTGAGATGTACAGCACAGTGCAGAAACGATATAATAGAACACTGAGCAACTGTTATTTACATTTTAAAAACAGTCCTTGTGTTTTTCTAAATTTCTTTCTTGGAATATTTTAAAATTGTATTTATTTCTTTAAAAGGTTCTTTCTATTGAAATCTACAAGTGGTTATCCTCTTTAGCTCTAATAATGATTTTTTGTTGTAAAGTGTATTTTGATGTGAATATAGCTCCTACACTTTAAAAATTTTATTTATTTTAAAATTATTATTATTTGGAGACAGGGTCTCACTTTGTTGTCCAGGCTAGAGTACAGTGGCGCAATCATAGCTTACTGCAGCCTTGAATTCCTGGGTTCGGGCTATCTTTCTGTTTCAGCCTCCTGAGTACCTGGGACTACAAGTGAGTGCCACCAGGCCCAGCTAATTTTTTTGTTTTTGATAGAGACAGCATCTTGCCATGTGGTCCAGGCTAGGCTTGAACTCCTGGTGAAGTAGGGTCCTAGCAATTAAATAACAGCCCACCGACTTAATTTTAACAAAGGAGAAGTTTATTAGTCAAGGCTCTGCCAGCTGGCGACTGCTTGCAGGAAGAGAGTTTCAAGCAAGATGCCCGGAGCCCCAGCTCAGAGCTCCCTTAAGTAGTCCTAGCTTACATCTTGGTTAGTTAAAGTTAGGGTTGGACATTTTCCAGAGTTCTTATCACAATATTCTGCTGACATCAGCAAGCTAGCGAGTTTACAGAAACAGATGTGTTAATTAGGCTAGTGTAGCTGGTAAAGATACAATTTATCTTGCAATGTTTACAGAGGAGAAACCTTCAAAGAAAAACTTCCAGGAAGGGAGAAACGCCTGTCTCAAGGCTGAAGCCATCTCTGTCGCCTCCCTCCTCTTACAATCCCAGGGACAGAGGCTGCTTTTTTCCTCCCTTTTACACTGGCCTCAAGCAATCCTTCTGTCTCAGCCTCTCAAAATGCTGGGATTACAGGCCTGAGCCACCACGCTCGGCCTTTGTTTTTTATTTTTAAACGAGCATTTTCAAGTATATCTTTTGACTTTCAGTCATTATGTAGCTTTATGTTTTGGGTTTGTCTCTTGGAAATTACATACTGTGTAACCGTTTTAAAAAATCTAGCTGGATATGCTCTGTCATTTAATTGCCAAGTTTAGTCTGCTTATATGTATAGTGAGTACTAATTTACTTAGACTTGCTTTTTTCATCTTAGATTATGACATTTGTCCCATTTTTTCTTTTTGTTTCTTTATAACATTGGATAATTGTTTTGTTTGGTTACATATCACATTTTCCTCTCTACTAGTTTAAAAACTGGATTCCGTTTATGTTCTTTTTCCTGCTTGCATAACATAATCTATAGCTGTTTTATATATTAACTTCCTTTTTAACAATACCAAGACCTTTTTAAGTCACATTTCTCCCAACTTCCTTGCTATTCTTGTCCAGCATTTTAGGTTTTTTTTTAAAAATTGGAAAGTATAGTTTATTTAGAAAGTAAATTAGAGCGAGAGAGGAGATTCGCCTCCCCAAGGCAGGAGAGGGAGCCAAAGTGAGGAAACATGGCGGCTGTAGCTCAAAGAGCCATGTGGCCAAACCAGAGTCTAACAAAGTAGTGGCACATTTTGGTTTTTCTTTTCTTTCTTTCTTTTGTTTTTTTTTGAGTTGGAGTCTCACTCTGTCGCCCAGACTGGAGTGCAGTGGCCGCTCCCGGCCCCCACAGCCTCGACCTGCTGGGCTCCGGCGATACCTTCCTCCTCTGCCTTCCGAGTAGCTGGGACTACAGGCGTGCACTACTATGTCCGGCTAACTTGTTGATTTATTGTAGAGATGAGGTCTCGCCAAGTTGCCCAGGCGGGTCTGGAACCCGCGGGCTCAGACAATCCCCTCACATCAGCCTTCCAAAGCGCTGGGATTACAGGCTGAACCACCAAGCCCAGCTACATTTTAGTTTTTCGTGTTTTTTTTTAATCCCACAAAATAGATGTTATTATCGTTTTATAGAGACTATGACTATTTAGATTTACCACTGTATTGGCTTACTAATTTGGGGGTTGCCTTTCATTCTTAAATCTCAAGCCTTCCTTTACTGAGACTTTCTTTCTTCTCAAAGTTCAGACATTCCTGTTCTGACATGCGTGTCTGACCATGCCAAACAGTAGTAGACTCACATAAAAAATAGGATTGGAGCAAATAACTCAAGATCTCTTAGCAACCAGAACGCTAACACAAATAAGAACAGCCCTAATAAAAAGCCGTAGCCAAGTTGAGTCTCTCTTGGCCTTTGCCCCCAGGATCCGAGTTACTCAGTCCTCTGCACCCTTCGAGGCTGAGGCTTAAAGTGTGTTCTCCGGTGAGATGAGGCCCCCGGGGGCATTTCCCTCCAGGACCAGTGTCCCCAGCTGTGCCTGTGCAGCCAGGGCAGCGCTGGGCTCCTTGAGGAAGCCACTCTCTGCACTTCTGTCCTGGGATTCTGCCCCTCAAGACCGGAGACTTTATCTCCCCCGAACTCCAGTCCACCGCTCCTGGTCCCAGTAAGATGCCGCTTTCTGGTTGGACCCTGTTTCTTTGCACTCCACGGGGGAAAACGACCTAAAGAGAAAGTCCGAGGTGAACACAGGTGACTTGCTGTGTTTCCCTTCTTCCACGGATCGTGTCTCCTTGGGCTCTGTCCACATTGAATGGTCCCTAGAGCCTTTAAGTGGTACCTTATGTATTTCACTCAGCTTTTATAGTTATTTCCAGTGGGGGGATTAGTTCATTTGACATTACCCTTTTATGGGTCGTGGAGGTGCTGTGTCGATTTTATAGACTTTTATTGCTTGTTCATTTTAAAAAACTTATTTGGAAATTTTCACATATTTTATATTTGTTTCATATTTCATACCTCAAAACCCCTGTATCTGAAGTCCTAAGGACTGTGAATCTGTTGCCCCTTGTTTCTGCTGTCTTTCCGTCGGGGCGACCCTGCCTCACGGTGTGTCTGATGATGTCTTTTGAGTTCATCTGTGGTTGGCCTTGATGCTCCCTTTCTCAACTAAGGTTTTGTGAGATCGTTAAGCCCCACAGAAAACAAACTGGCTGCTTTCCACATCTCCCAAGGATGGTGTGCAGCTAGGACCAGTCTCGATGTTGAGGAGAGAAATTATTTCTATGCCATGAACATCTGGGCAATCAGGTCCTAAGTTTTCTCCAAACCCCCTCATCAGTGGGCATTCTGCAGGCCAGATGAGGAGTGTTTTTATCAGAGAGGGTTTACATTTTGCTTTTTCGGAAGTCCTAGGTGCTACCAGGCTGGGCTCATCCAGTGCAGGTTAATGTGGGCATCTCATTTTGCCTTTAAATGAGCCCAAGGCTTAGGACTCTTATCTCCGAATGGGTAGAGGAAATTCCTCAATTAAGTTCCGGTTTCTTCACCTGGCAAAGGGGATACATGCCACCGGGTGTGGTTACAAGGAGTAAGGCGCCTGGGCCGTGTCCTACGTGTGTTTTTTTCAGTGAATGTTCTTTTCCTCCCTTCCTCCCCCTCCGTAGCTAGCCGTTTCTCTGGCTTGTCTTCTATTGAGGTGATTAAATTTTTCTAACTAGCAAGTCTTTTTTCAATAACTTGTCTCCAACAGTGAATTTACTTTGTTGCAGTTCTCATTTTAATTTTGTCTTTTTCTTGTTCTGCTTTGAGTCAGTTAATGTTTTTTTTCCTATGATTTTGTTGTAATAAATCTATTGCAGGAGTAGTTCCATCTAGGCTCTGGCATCTTTCTTCCATTTAAGTAACGGAATTCTTCTACGAGTCCAGACTGGTTCCTTTTTTCCTGGTTTGCTTATTCTTGGGCTTGCTTTATTGTTATTGTAGAGGAGTCTGAAAAGGTGTGGTTTTAAATAAGAAATATTTCTTACTTTGGGAGTAATGTGTCCTTATCACAGTGAAAGAAATAAAATTACTGTCAGAAAGCCATTCTGTGATCATACAGCTAACATTCTGGGCTGCTTCTCTCCCTGTGTGGATGTTACTTTCTGTAGTTGAGCTCATCTTGGGTATGAGAGTGTTTCTAGCCTTTAAAAAAAATTTTACCTTATCATCAACACTTTTGTATGCCATTTAAATTCTAGGCATTTCAAAATATCTACAATATGGTGCTTCCTATAAATAGTGCATATGTCACATAGGCACTCTGTGGTTATACATCCTACAATCTTTGGTGACTGTGAAAGAACTTATAAAAGCTTCTGTAGTCGGGCACCGTGGCTCACATCTGTAATCCCAGCGCTTTGGGAGGCAGAGGCAAGAGGACCGCCTGAATCCAGGATTCGAGACCAGCCTGGGCAACTTGACGAGATCTCGTCTCTACAATAAATCAAAAAATTAGCCAGGTGTGGTGGCACGTGCCTGTGGTTTCAGCTACTCGGAAGGATCGCCTGAGCCCAGCAGGTCGAGGCTGTGGTGACCGTGAGGGTGCCACCGCACTGTAGCTTGGGTGACAGAGTGAGACTCCTATTCAGAAAGAAACTTTTGTGAAGACGTGTGTGTGTGTGCTCAGCTTCCTCAGCAGATGTCTTATAAGTTAATGTAACGTTTTAGGGCTTTAAGTGTTACCAGGTTGCTTTCTCAGATGATCTAATTTGTGTTTCAGCCGGGAAACGTGATGGTGCCCATCTCGGCGGCGGTCACTGTGACGCCTCCTGAACCAGTGGGTGGGGGCGGTCTCCTCAGCGTTGCAGCTGACAGCCTTGGTGCTGCGGGCTGGTCCTGCTTTGCTTGAGCTGTTTCTGCCTTTGGCTCCAGGCTGTTTCTCTGGCCTGACGGTTCTCTGCAGGACTCCGGACGGTTCTCTCCGGTCTGGGAGAGAGGCGCGGAAACTCTGTCTCCACAGCCGCCTCGGGGGGGGCAGACACCTCAGTTTTGCTGCCCTTCACGCGCCTGTTTCTTTAAAGCAGTCCAAACAAGATGCAGCAGTGGGAGGGGGCTCCTGGCACCGCTCTGCCTTCCTGCATGTTGCTGAGGTCCCCGGAGCTCTGCCACCCACGGGAGTCGAGTCTACGTAGGGACGGGTAGAAACAAAGCGTCACTGTGAGACAAACACGCTGCGAGGCCAGCGCCTGCCTCGGAACCGTCAAGGTTCGGCGGCCCCAGCCCTGGGCAAAGGGGTTTGTGGGAGCAAAGCCAGGTGGTCCGGGAGCCAGGGTGGGCGGGGGGAGCCGGGCCGTGGAGAGCGGAGCGCCAAGCCAGAGCCCGAGACGGCAGACTTGCGCAGAGACCGGCCGGCAGTCCTCCCCGGCCAGACGTCCCTCGGAACTCCCTGCGGGGCGAGGCCTTTCCAGAATCCTGAGGAAGAGAATCCTGGCCAGGCCAGACTCGACGGCGGGCTTCGGGGAGCGTGTGGGGCGTGTGGACCGGAGGCCAGCCCTGCCCCTCCCGCGTGCTGCTCTGAGGTCCCTGCGGAGGTCGTGGTTGGTCTTGCTGGGCCTTGGTGTTCTCAGGCCGCTAGACAAGGCCCTCGGGAGGCGGAGGGGTCTGCGGCCACCCCACGCCTGGCACAGAAGGTGAGCCGGGTCCGCGAGGGTCTCTGCTGCAGGCAGCCCCAGGTCTTCCGCCCTGGCTGCAGTCCTGGCCGCCGCCGCCTCAGTCATGTGTGTTCTTGGCCGCTCGTCTGTCCCCGAGGGCCCGTGAGGACCTCCCCACCGGCCTGTGGCCTGGGAGCCGGGAGCCCCACCGGCACCACGGCCCTGATCGGCGGCCCTGTGTCCTTGCAGGTGGCAACGTGGACCTGGAAAGCCAAGCAGAGGGCAAGAAGGAGGTGGAGGCCGAGGATGTGATGAGGAGCGGCCCGCGGCCCATCGTGCCGTACAGCTCCATGTTCTGTCTAAGCCCCACCAACCTGTGAGTCTGCTTTACCCGCCGCGCGTGTGGCCAGCTCGTGCGTCCGTCCGTCCGTCCGTCCGTCCACCGTAGCCCTCGCGCGCTCAGCAGCCAGGTGCACTGGGCACGCACCTGGCTGGGACACCTTTGAGCACTTGACGACCACGAACGTCTTTCGGCGTCGCGGTGGTCCTACGAGGCGCATGCCGCGCGGCCTCGTTTCGCAGATGAGACACAAAGGCGCAGGAAGTGCCGCGGCGTCTTTGCCACGCACAGTCAGCCGGCCGTAGGGGCGCTGGGGGTGCCGGTCCGTCGGCGCCAGAGCCCGTGCTTCCCTCGCCCCGTGGTGTTTGTTCGTCTCCGCACACGTGGCCCGTGGCCCCACCCTGCGTGCCTGCCTCCACCCACCCACCTTCCGGTCATGCTCACCGCCCATGTGCATGCGTGTGCGCGCTGGGCCTGTCCACATGTCTCTCCGTCCCGCTCCTGGGCGCGTGCCGTTGTCACCACGCGTCAGTCCAGGTGTTTCCGTTCGCCCGAGCAGCACTGAGCACAGACGGCTCGCCAGGTGCTGCCGGTGCGTGGGCACGAGCAAGAAACCCTGGCCTTGCCCAGCTCACGTGCTGATGGGAGGGACGGATGGTGGACGGGCACGCGGCAGACGTAAGGGTCAGCCTGCGGTGAGTGCTGGGAAGAGACACAGACCAGGCCTGGAGACGCAGGCTGTTGGCTGCTGAGACGCAGAGGGGAGGGTCGGTGGCCTCAGAGGTGAGACCGCAGGAGAGGCTTGAGGAAGGGGAGGCAAGGGGAGAGGTGGAGGAAGGGGCAGCCCCCCGAAAGCCAGTCTGGCAGGAGGCGGAGGGCAGGTGGACCGCACGCCCCTCCGTCTCTGGGGCGTCCCGCCCGCCTCTGCCCTCCGCTGCCCAGCGCCGTCTGCTCTTCCTCCGTCGTCCTGCCATTCAACACGCGTCTGCTGGCGCTTGCTCTGCTGTGCCGGGGTCAAGAGTAAAACGGCTACGGTGGCAGGCGCGGTCCTTGCCAGGCCAGAGCGGACAGGGTGGTGAGGAGAGAGCCCACGGCCCGTCCAGGAAGCACAGTGTGGACTGGGTGCGGCAGGGAGGTGCTGACTTCTGGATCAGCTAGGAGGAGGCCAGGGACGTGGTCCTGGCGGGAGTGACGTCTCGGCTGATGCTGGAAGGGTGAACTCGCGTTCAGATGAAGAGGGAGGAGCTGGTCGAGCATTTACGCTGGCCCAGAAGTAGAAGCCGGCAAGCCGCCCGCAGCCGAAGGCGGAGTTGGCTCAGAAAGCACAGTGGTAGCAAGGCTGCCGGGTGGGCTGTGAGGACTGGCCGGCCCTGGAGAGCACTGAGAGGCGTGCAGAGGGCCACGTCGTGGGGACAGTCGGACTGCGGCTCAGCAGAGCCCCTTGGTTAGGAAGGGGGCGCAGAGACCAGGTGGCCAGGGCTTTAGGAGGAGGAGGTGGTGACTTGACCAGGGCACACAGAGTGGAGAGGTTTGGGGAGAAGGGTTGGAGGCGGAATCTGCAGAATTTGATGATGAACTGGATGTGGAAGGGAGGGCAGTGTCAGGGATACTTGCCGTTCCTGCTGGACAGCCATGCAGAAGCTGGCGTTCACCGAGATTGTCAGGTGGAACTGCAGTCTGGTCACGGACCCTGCAAAGCCTGGGGCAGTTGGGACAAGCTGGGGGTCCAAGCTGGGGGCTGAGCCGAGTGGGGAAACCTGGGCCCACCCTGCCCTAGATGGTGGCTAGGTTGATTAGAAGAAGTATCAGCCAGATGCAGTGACCCCTGTCATCCCAGCACTTTGGGAGGCCGAGGTGAGAGGATTGCCTGAGCCCGTGGGTTCAAGACTCCCCTGGGCAACTTGGCGAGACCTCATCTCACAAAATTAGCCAGGCTGATGGTGGCCGTGAGCATGTCACTGCACTCCAGCCTGGACGACAGAGTGAGACTCCAGCTCAGAAAGAAAAAAAGGAGGAGAAGTGTCTCTTTTAAGGAAGGAGAAGTGGCAAGGGATGAGCTGCCGGCCGTGCAGGCCTGGGGCCAGTAACTCTGTGGGCGTGAGGGCCAGAGCAGGTGGCAGAGGTCAGTGGGAGAGGAGGCATGCGTGGAAGAGAGAGTGGGGAGGCGCTGGCAGGATGGTCCGCGGGCGTGAGTGGGTGCTGGTGAGAGGAGGGCCTGGGAGCAGCTGTGGGGGGCGCGAGTGCCCGCGCAGGTGGGGCGGGGGGGTGGGGGGGGGCGCAGGCAGACACGGCCCAGGCACTCACGTCACCTACGGCTGGGATCGCCTGTTGGCCCGTCTGCTCCACCCTCGGCGGGCTCCTGTCCGCACCTCCCACTCAGAGCAGCCTTCCCAGCCCCAGGTCGCTCTGCGTGGCAGCGTTTGTCAGCCTTTGAGTCTCCCGTTGGTTTTCCCACACTGTTTACTGGTGTCTTGTCCGTGGCCGTGGAGCTTTGTGAGGCCTGGGACTCACCTGTCCAGCTCCCTGCTGTGTGCCCCGTGTCCTGCACACGTCCAGCAGAGCAGACGCTCAGCAGGGTGGCACAGGCCAGTGCACGTCAACTGGCGTGAGGCGCAGGTGGGCGTGTGGCTGCACGCTCTTGTAGGTAGCCCCGGGAGCCCGGCGCCGCCAGGGTGTTTCCGAGGGCAAGAGTGGCCCGTTCTCCAGAAAGCTGGTGTGACGGTTCTTGCCCTCTACACCCTCCCTGCCATTCCGGAAGGGGGGCGGTCAGCCCTGCCGGCTCTGGAGCTGCGGAGTGGGTCGCGCTGCCCCTCTGCCAGATGGCAGGTGGCGAGTGGATGTCGCGGGGCTCCCGTGAAACACAGTCCACACAGAGGGCAGCCAAGAGGCCTGTGGACCTTGCCGCGGGTTCCCGCAGCCTCCCGACCCTCCGCCCCAGCGCCCTCTCTGGACTCAGGCTCCCTGCGCCTCCGGCTGCCGGCTCCCACCACGGACCGTGAACCAGGCAGGGCTCAGGGTGATCCCCTGTGGCCATGAGCGCGCCTTCTGCGGGGCTGGGCCGGCGTGCTCTCCAGCCAGGGCAGCCGGGCTTGGCGCAGGCCTGGTGTAACCCGTGCTTTGCCCCCACAGGCTCCGCCGCGGCTGCCACTACATTGTGACCATGCGGTATTTCGAGATGGTCATCCTCGTGGTCATCGCCCTGAGCAGCATTGCCCTGGCAGCCGAGGACCCTGTGCGCACTGACTCGCCCAGGAACAACGTGAGTAGCCGTGCGGGCCGGTCCAGCCAGGGAGGACAGGCGGGTGCCTTCCTGAGGCCCGAGGGCAGCGGCGGGCTGGGGGTCTTCTCCCTGAACCCCTCACCACGCTGCCCGCGTCCCGGTCGGCAGCGAGGGGCTGGAGGTCTGGAGCCAGGAGGAGGCAGGTCGTACCAGGGTCAGGGCCGGGCTGCATGAGGGGCCTGTCCCCGAGGGACACCCGTCTGTCTCTCCTCCTGAGCCACTGCCCACCGGCTCCCAGGCAGACGCCGTGTCTGCTTGGAGGCCTGGGGAAAAGCCCAGAGCCCCTGAGATGCGCAGCTCAGACTTCCAGCCCTGCCTTTGAGGACAGCCTTGCTTTTGGTCACAGGCGCTGAAGTACCTGGATTACATCTTCACGGGTGTCTTCACCTTTGAGATGGTGATTAAGGTGAGCGGCGTGGCGGCCCTGGCGACCCTGCGGTCTTGCCCACCACACTGTCTCCCTCCCCCGGAACGGAGATGGGCCCGGGCTGGGGGCAGAGCCGCAGTGCCATGACACCGCTCGGGGGCTGGGGGGGGTGTGTGCTGGGCAGGAGTCCGGTGAGCGTGTGTGAGGACACGAGGGCGTGTGCTGTGTGTGACTGGGGTGTGTTCTGGAGGACGAGAGGCTCTGGCCTTCTCCGAGGCCTCCCCCCTCTACCTCAGCGCAGGGGGTGTTCCTGCCTCGGGCCCGGGTCTCCGGGACACTCGGCTCCTGGAACACACGTGGTGGGCTTTCTTTCCCGTGCACGTGGGGGCTCGGCTTGTCCCCAGAATTGTCTCGTGACGTCGGGTGGAGGAGAAGGGGCCTGAGAGAGGAAGAGGGCCCAAAGGCATCGCTCTGAAAGGGACCTGGTGTCTGTCTCGGGACAGGTGAAGGTCTGTGGCTCCACTGCAGCCTTCGCTCTCTGTTTCTGAGTGATGACGCGAGGCTCTCCCCATCGCATGTGACCGCAGCCCGTGTGTGGTTTGCACAGTGTGCCTTCAGTGCAGTTGAATGTGCCACCTGCGTGGCTCCAGGGCAGCTTGGTGTGTGCCCCGTCCACGCGAAGCGCCCACATCGGGTGCATGAACATATCTCCTCTACCATTCCACATGCTGACAGAATTGTGTGGGGTGGCGTCATGATGCCCCTTTGCAGACCAGGAAGCCGGGGCTGAGACGGGTGGCGGCGCTCGCCCAGAACCAAAGCACTAGGGGCGGCAGAGCCAGGGTATGCGCGAAGGTCGCGGCGCTCCCTCCAGCGGGTCTGGGCCAGGTCTGGCCCCCGGGCCTGCGTGTGCACAAGCAGCCACACGCAGCCTCTGCCGGAGGGTGTGACCTAGCCCCAGTCTTCGCCCCCTGACTCTGGGGCTTGGCCCGGCCTCTCTTTTCTGGACTCTTCCGCACCCTAAAGTGTGCTTCTTCCCCGAAGATGATCGACTTGGGGCTGCTGCTTCACCCTGGGGCCTACTTCCGGGACCTGTGGAACATTCTGGACTTCATTGTGGTCAGTGGGGCCCTGGTGGCGTTTGCCTTCTCGTAAGTAACCACGTCTGCTCTGCATCTGGCGGGGCACCATCCCCAGAACCGTGACGGGGGCTGAGAGGTGCGGGAAGGAGGGCGCGCCCTGCCGGCCTCCCTGGGCTGTCGGCGTCTCCGTAGCCGCCCGTCCGGGACCGTCCTGCGGCTGGGGCAGGGCTTCACGGGGTTAGGAGGCCCGAGGCCTGTCCGTGGCTCACTTGGCCTGTGGTTCCGGGATCGGGCGCGCAGGCATCTGGCTCGTTCAGCGTCTGCCTCGCGGGGTCCTTCAGGGCAGCTTCGCCTGCTCTGAGGCGAGTGCCCAGCCCAGGGAGACCGCCAGGGTTTCCGCCCCAGCCGGAGCGGGTTTCATGCTCCCCTCCTGGGGAGTCAGGCGAGCCCCCAGCCTCCCTGGCGGGTGATGCTCAGCCCTGCTGTGGCTGGAGCTGGCTCCCTCGCGGAGGCTGCCGGGGCTCAGCTGGAGCTGGGGGTGAGGAGACGCCAGAGCTCTTGTGAGGGGAGAGCCAGAGGCAGCCACAGACACGGAGGGAAGGGTCTTCGTCGCTCCGAGCCCACGGGAGGGCTGCGCCTGGCGGACACCTCCGCCTGTCCCGCCGCGTCACTGACTCTGTTCTCTTTGTCTTCCCGTTGCTGGACTCCGGTAGGAGCTTCATGGGGTAATGCCTCTCCCTCTGCCCGCGCCCCGCCCCGCCATCACAGCCCACCCGCCGCCCTTCCGGCTCCTTCCATCGCCGGCCTCACCCTTGCTCACCCCCCGTCCTCCCCGGGCTGCATGCTGCGAGGGGCA
>NW_007059692.1:29141-31125 GCF_000164805.1 Carlito syrichta
CCCGGCCAGCATCTCCTCCGGTGCCTCAGTGGGCCTCTTTCTGCGACAGAGGAAACGCGCGCTCTGCCAGAGCGCTGGCCAGGGCTTTGTGGGTGCGAAGGCCGAGGCCAGGCATGTCAGGGATGCCCCACCAGGAGGAGGGGCGGGCAAGACCCAGCAGGGTGCCCGGGCAGGCTAGAGGAGAGGGCGGGCCGCCCAGCCGGCCCCCCAGGCTTGCCCCAGACGTCTCATTCCCTGGGAGGCAAAGCCGGATCTCCTGCCTCCCCCTGTCCCCTCTTCCTCCTGCTGGCGGAGGAAGCTGGCTTGAGAGTGGGCATCTGGGGAGTGCTGGGCCGTGGAGACAGCCAGCGTGGGCAGGAGTTGGGCTTTCCTGCCTGGAAGCTGGGCGTTTGGTGGGGGTTTGATCTGACTCTCCGTGGGGGCCATAGGTGGGGCTGGGGGGAGCGGCCGGGCTGCCTGAGGGTTTCTTTTCCCGTGAGAAAGGCCTGGGCTGTGCCCCTCTCTCCCCCCACTCAGCCCCAGAGCTTTGCTGGAGCCAAGGAAGACCACTGGGGGGCAGGGACCGCCACGTGCAGGCCTTTCTTGGACCTTGGTGGGAAGCAGTCTCTGAGCGGGGTGGGGTGCGACTCGTGCAGGAGCGAATCCCACCCGGTCCGGGACCCTCAGCTCCGCCTGCAGGCCTGAGGAAGGCCGCCGCTGTCTTTCTCCTTCCTTCTTGGAAGCTGGTGTGGGCGTGGGTGTCAGGGTGCCGGTCTGAGAGGGCGGCTTTTCTTGCTGCACGCCAGATGCTGTTGTCCTGGCCGGGCCCCAGCCCCGTCCCCAGATGAGGCCCAGGCCAGGCAGCCCCTGGAAAGAGACGTGGCCGCTGTGGGATCCTCAGGGCAAGTTCTCCCTGCTCCTGGGCGCTCCCACTGATGCCCGAGTCGAAACGCACAAGGCAGTGCGACTTTGCCGTGGGGGCCGCGTGGGGGCCGCGCACCTGCCTCCCGCCCGCCTGCATCTGCGGCTTCTCCCTTCTAGAGGATCCAAAGGGAAAGACATCAGCACCATCAAGTCCCTGAGAGTCCTGCGTGTCCTTCGGCCCCTCAAGACGATCAAGCGGCTGCCCAAGCTCAAGGTTGGAGTCTGGAGTGGGGGCTTGGAGGACGCGCTGTGGATGTGTGTGCACGCGTGTGTGTGCACACGCTTGCAATACACGAGTGTGCGCGAGTCTTCTCAGACCGTGTACCCGTGTGAGGAGGACCGGCCACTCCGCTCTAAGCCCCCCCCCGAGTAGACCTTGTTCCAGAAGTCTCCTGTAAGGCTGCCCTTCCTCAGCCCAGCGGGACCAGAAGGCACGGGGGTGTCTCCAACAGCTGCAGGCCAGGGCGGAAAGGCAGCCGGGAGAGGAGAGGACTGTGGAGGGCTAGGAGGGCATGGCTCCGGCGGCTGCCGAGCCGGGTCCTGGAGGCCGGGCAGGGCGAGGACCTGGAGTGAGGGAGAGCAGAGACCCGACACCTGGAGTGGTGCTTGAGTCTCGTCTCGACCGAGCCCATGCCAGCACTGCACAGAAGGCCTCTGCTTTGACTCACTGGATCCCCAAGCTGTGCGCAGTAGGTCCCGTGACTCACAGCGTGGAAGTTCAGACCACAGAGGCATGAGGCAGCGTGGGAAGGGCAGAAGAACGTCTGCTGGAACCTGTGTGGGAAGGGGTGCCTGGCAGGTCATGCGGGAGGCTTCGCGGGGCCGGAGGACCTGCAGGGGTGCAGCGGCCAGAGGGCGAGGTGCACGGGGCGTCTCCAGTGCGCTGGGTGCGGCTGGCGAGATGGCGGTGGGTCTGCTGTGTGGTCGTAGCCGGAGCGGGTGTCTCCGCTCCGAAGCAGCACTGGGTGCACCGGGAACGCTGGGCTTGCGCTCAAGGAAGGCGGCGGAGGCGGAGTCCCCTTGAGGCCACAGAGCGCGCCAAAATGCGGTCCTGGAGCCGGGCAAGCACGCTGCTCTGTCC
>NW_007059693.1:0-4426 GCF_000164805.1 Carlito syrichta
GAGGGGAGGGCAGAGATGCAGGGACCCCAGGCGTGGGGGGGAGGCAGGACCCCAGGGAGGGGAGGCGGAGGGAGACACAGGGACGTTAGACCCAGAGAGAAGAGGGAAGGGGAGGTAGCTCCTTGATTTCAGACCCAAAAGGGAGGCACAGGGACCCTAGCTCTAGGAAGGCTCAGGGAAGACAGGTGTGGAGACCTCAAGACCAGGAGGAGCCCATGTACCCCAGAACTGGGTTGGGAAGCTATGGGAGCCCCAACCTCCAGCTGCCAATCTGAAACCTTCACCCCCAGAGCCAGGGAGACTTAGGGATCCCAGACCCATAAAGGGGGGCACAAGGACCCCAAATCTAGGAAGGCCCAGGGAGAAAAGCACAGGACTGCAGACCCAGGGTGGAGAGGGAGGGGATCCCAGACCCAGGAAGAGGCCCACGTACTCCAGAACCTGCCCAGACTCAAACCTTCACTTCCAGACCTAGGTAGGCCTGGGAACCTCAGAGGTAGAGCCCACCGACTCCAGGGCATCAGACCTAGCAGACCCCAAGGCTGGACCCCAGCAGACCAAAGCCCCCAGAGCCAGAAGGGACAGCTGGGCCAAGATACCGCAAGCCCAGGGAGGCCAATGCCCCCAGACCCTGTCCGTTGCCCAGATGCTGTACCCCTCTCCGCCCCCAGCAGAACGCCCCCTATTCCTGTTGAGCGCTCCTCCCCACCCCCCTCCAACCCCACAGACAGTGCTGACACCGGTGGAGGTGGCCATCGAGGACATGCAGAAGAAGACCCGAGAGCTGGCCTTTGCCACTGAGCAGGACCCACCGGACGCCAAGATGCTGCAGATGGTTCTGCAGGGCTCCGTGGGGCCCACCGTGAACCAGGCACGGCGGGGGGGATGTGGGCCCTCCGGGTCTCCAGGCGCCACGCAGGTGCACTCATGAGGCTCCTCACCCTGCAGGGTCCCCTGGAGGTGGCCCAGGTGTTTCTGGCAGAGATACCAGAAGACCCCAAGCTCTTCCGGCATCACAACAAGCTTCGGCTCTGCTTCAAGGACTTCTGCAAGAAGTAAGCTCCAAACCCTCCTTACTCGAACCCCTGCTGCCTGGCCTCACCCTGTCTCCCAGTCTCCCTCCCACCTGACTCCCATCGGGTGCCTTCTCCCTTTCTGATCTCCCATTGCGGGTCCCTCTGCCTGCCTGGCCCCACCACATGGGCTCCCCCACATCTGGGTTTTTGTCTGTTTGTTTATTTGGGTTTCTTCTGAGTCAGAGTCTCACTGTGTCACCCAGGCTGGAGTGTGGTGGCACGCTCATGGCCACTGAAGCCTCGACCTGCTGAGTTCGGGTGATTCTTCCACCTCAGCCTTCCAAGTACCTGGAACTACAGGCACACGCCACCACACCCAGCTAATTTTTTATTTACTGTAGAGGTCTCGCCAAGTTGCCTAGGCAGGTCTCGAACCCTTGGGCTCACAATCCTCTAGACTTTGCCTCCCAAAGTGCTGGGATTATAGGTGTGAGCCACCGCGCCCAACCCCCACATCTGTTTTGTGTTTTTTTGTTTTGTTTTGTTTTGTTTTTTTGAGTTGGAGTCTCACTCTGTCCCAGGCTGGAGTGTAGTGGCACGCTCATGGCCACCGCAGCCTCGACCTGCTGGGTTAAGGTGATCATTCCACCTCAGCCTTCCAAGTAGCTGCAACTACGGGCACCCACCACCATGCCTGGCTAATTTTTTTATTAACTGTAGAGATGAGGTCTTACCAAGTTGCCCAGGCTGGGGTCTCGATCCTGTGAGCTCAGGCAATCCTCTCACCTCAGCCTCTCAAAGTGCTGGGATTATAGGTGTCACCTACTGCACCCAGACTTTTTTTGTTTGTTTTAAGACAGGGTCTCACTCTGTTGCCCAGGCTGGACAGAGCATAGTTAACTGCAGCCTCGAATTCCTGGGCTCAAGCAATCTCCTTCCTCAGCCTCCTGATACAGGTGTGTGCCACCATGCCTGGCTAATATTTACACTTTTTTGTAGAAATGGAGTCTTGCAGCAGGGTGCAGTGGCTCACACCTGTAATCCCAGCACTTTGGGAAGCAGAGGCAAGAGGATTGCCTGCACCCATGGGTTTGAGACCAGCCTGGGTAACTTGGCGAGACCTCGTCTCTACAATAAATTTTGAAAAGAGAAAATTAGCCAGGTGTGTTCCTGTGCACCTGTAGTTCTGGCTACTTGGAAGGCTAAGGCGGAAGGATCACCTGAGCCCAGCAGGCCGAGGCTGTGGTCGCTGTGAGCGTGCCACTGCCCTCCAGTTCGGGCGGCAGAGTGAGACACCAACTCAAAAAAAGAAAGAAAGAAAGTCTCACTATGTGGCTCAGGCTGGTCTTGAAGTCCTGGGCTCAAGCGACCCTCCCGCCTCAGCCTCCCAAAGTGCTAGGGTTATGGCCTGAGCCATGGCACCTGGCCCGGCCCTGCCTTCTCTCCTGAGGGCGCGCCCTGAGCCTCTCCTGCCTCCCGCCCGCAGATGTGAGGACGCACTGCGCAAGAACAAGGCCCTGATCGGACCGGACCAGAAGGAGTACCACCGCGAGCTGGAGCGCAATTACTGCCGCCTGCGGGAGGCGCTGCAGCCCCTGCTCACCCAGCGCCTGCCCCAGCTGCTGACACAACCGGCCACCAGCCTCAGGTGCCTCACTTAGACCCCTGGAGAGGGCCCCTGCAGGCAGCCCAGGGCAGACACAGGGAGGGGCTGGCATACACGGCCACAGCCTCGCGTGGGCTTGTGGGTTCCAGCCTGCACGAGGACTGTGTCGTCCAGGCGCAAAAAGGCAGGGCAGGCCCTGGGCAGGCACTTTCCAGGCGTGTGCATTCATCTTTCTGAACCTCAGTTTCCACATCTGTAAAATGTAGGGATAATTCCTAGCTGCCATGGTAGGTTCCAAGGGAGAGTCTGTATATCCCACCACCAAATCTGGATGGATGTGGAGGGAGGCAGGAGAGACCCTGAGGTGGGGAGAGGAGGAGCACCCTGCAGCTGGGGAGGAGGGGGAGGGGGAGGAGAACCAGGACAAGGAGGAGGAGGGTGGGGGAAGCACTGTGAGGTTGTGGGGCCTGCGGCCATGCTGACACCCCCCGTTCCTTCCCCAGGAACTCCCTGAACAGAGCCAGCTTCCGGAAGGCAGACGTCTGAATCCACAGGGCCTGAAGACACTCCCGGAGAAACTAGCCTCCAGGCTGGGCTGTCTGTGCCCTCCTGGTAGTGCACCGCGCTACCCACTGGGTGTGGGGTGACCACACTCCTCGGGCTGGGCCTCCTTCCCTCTGACTCCTCCTGTCCGTGTGCACTGATGCTGCCTCCCTTTTTTAATTTAAATGGTTTTTATAAACAACCCAGGCGTGTGGTGTGTCACCCGGAGCTGTGTTCTGTGCTTGGTCCCCACAGCCTTACAACCTGCACCATCTACACGGACACTGAGACCCCCGTGGGTGTCGGGGACATGGCGGTGACAACACAAATTCCTGCCTGGCGGAGCTGGCCTTCTAGTAGAGGAGCCAACACACAACATCACATGCCCACCAGGAATGATAATACTTTTTTTTTTTGAGTCAGGATCTCACTCTGTCACTCAGGCTGGAGTGCAGTGGCATGGTCACCGCTCACTGCAGCCTCAGCCTCCTGGGCTCAGACTGCCTCAGCCTCCCAAGTAGCTGGAAACAGGCATGCACCACCACACCCTGCTAATTTTTTGATTTATTATAGAGATGAGGTCTGGCCATGTTGCTCAGGCTGGTCTCGAACCCCTGGACTCAGGAAATCCTCCCACCTAGGCTTCCCAAAGTGCTGGGATTACAGGGTGAGCCACCATGCCCAACCAGTAATAATACTTCTTAAGCCCTTGCTGAATGCCTGGCCTGCACTAAAACAGCTTCCAGAAAGATCTCTGCAAGAGGCAGCCACCTGGTGTGAGGGCCGTCTGACCCGTTAGGCCGCTGCCTGATGGTTAGTGAGTCTTTCCCAACATCCACGGCTCAGGGAGGCAGCCCGTTTTGCAGAGGGGAGACTGAGGCACGGAGCACCAAAAAGCGTGGAGGGTCTGGGACTGGAATCCAGGTCTGGCTGGCTCCAGCACCCAGGCCTGTGCCGTCTCCGCCGAAGCAGTCCTCCTCCCGGGTGCCAGGCCTGTGCTGGGCCGCTTCCAGCCTGGGCCGCCTGGGGGAGGGGTGACCTCCCGCCGCCGCCCTCCCGGAGCTGGGCCCCGGCCAGGTCCACCACTCCAGCGGCGCGGCCGTTCCGCTCCCCCCCAGCGCTCCGGAGGCAGCGGGTGGTGGGGCAAGGCCAGCCGAGGGGACACCCCGCCCGGGAACTCGGGAAAGGGGTTGGGGCCGGACACTGGCGCGCGCACGCACCTGCCGCCCAGGTGAGACCGCGCTTCCCCGGCAGACACACA
>NW_007059694.1:0-1625 GCF_000164805.1 Carlito syrichta
CATGCTGCGATAAACATACGTGTGCAGGTATCTTTTTTATAGAGTGATTTGTGTTCTTCAGGGTATATTCCCAGTAGGGGGATTGCAGGGTCATATGGAAGGTCAATTTTTAGAGCTTTTAGGAATCGCCACACTGCTTTCCACAGAGGTTGCACTAGTTTACACTCCCACCAGCAGTGGTAATCCTGTAACACTTTATCAATACATCCTATAACCTTGTAAGCTAAGAAGATTTTATTCTATCACTAAATAATGACTTGGCAAATAATTATAACAATTTTTTATAATAATTATAATTCAGAGTAGAATTTTAGCATGAAGGAGAAAAAAAATAAGCTTTGTCATCATAGCATTAAATTATCCCTAAAGTCCCCTCCAGCTAAAAATGTAGAACATAGCTGAGTGCTTAAAATTATTTTGTCAGAGAAGACAATTCTTTTGGAAAAAGGAAAGACCAGACTTTAATGGTTATAGTTGCTATTTTTATGGTTTGTAAAAGAATTAGTCTGATTCACAAGTAGGACACATTCTGAAAAGTCAGTTTCCCATGCCCGTGGTTTGCTGCATTTTATACTGCTCACAATACTGAGTTTACAAATATTTGCTGGTGCAGTGATGCAGCAAAAGCCAGGGCATGAATTTGGTGGAAAGAAATGTCAAGTATGTAATGGAATCAAGAGATGAGAGAAAATGAAAGAAAATAATCCTAAAAAACCAATGGTACAAATTTATCTAGACAAGTGGCGGGTCAGGTCAGGAGTATCTCTGAACATTTATTTCCTCCCATGGCATCTAATATTCACCTTTTTTTGCAGCTCTATGTAATGGCATTCACTTGTTCAGTAATTTACAAGGCCCCTTTTTTGTGCCTGTAACAAGAATGCTGGGATCTGCAACTGCAGCACACAAATGGGAGAAATGGTCAGATAAAGAGATAACTACAACGCGATGTAGAAACACAGTGTTCCACTTTGGTACAATACAGCTCAAATCAAAGAGAACAGTGTAAAGTCAAAGAACAGGCCTTGATGTGTTCCATAATTTCATTTGGAAATGGGAAGAAATACACATACTTGCCCACTTTGTTCAGCTCAAATGCCTGACTTAAGTCTTCACCCATAATACTAGTAGGTAGTGTATGACTTGATGTGTAATGTTACTGGTAATGTAGCCCCAAAAGTATGGAAAAGGGCTGAATTAATTTGACCTAATACACTGATGCAGTCCAGAAAAGGAAAGTAGCTGTGTACAGACAGAATGATGGTCAGGGTTTTGTATACAAAGCTAGAGAAATACTTTTTTTGTGGGACCATTCTAGTTGTATCACTGACTCCCTCCTCTCCTTCTTTCTCTTCCCTTGCATTGTCTTCTACTCACTATGTAAACTCCCATGATCTTGTGAAGGCGTAGGTAGGATAAACTTGCATCAATTAATCTTTGTTCTAGATTGTGTCCAGTTAATTGCCTGTGTGGTATGTCAGATGTGGGTCCTCAGAGAAGAAACTCAGTTGGCACAACATATGTGCAGAACGATCCAGCTGCTAAGGTTTGGCTTCATGGGACCCAAGATGTACTATTTTTTAGCTAACTTTTGTCAGTCAGTTGGTCCACCCAACATACCCACA
>NW_007059695.1:0-4415 GCF_000164805.1 Carlito syrichta
GATGCTGAGGACGGGACTCCGAGCCGGACCTCAGCTTGGGGGCTTGGGGCTGGGGCCTGCGACGGAGGGAGGGCCTGGAGGGAGGACGAGGGAGGGGGCGGGGGGTGAGAAGGAACCCTTACCTCTTAGGGAAGCGCCAGTCCAAGGCCCGCCCAGGTGAGGTGGAGGCTGCCCGTGCTTGCCGGTGCCGGGCCGAGATTATCTGGCAGCCGTCTGAGACCCAGAAGGCCAAAGGGGCGCTGGCCACGCAGACCTGGAGCTGCGGGTGGGCGCTCCAGTCCCCTCTACCTTCTGGCAGGCTTCAGGAGGGCCTGTTCCAGCCAAGGCAGTCCCTGCCCTCTCTGTGGGCCCTTCGCCTCTACCCTGTCTGGCCCCCAGCCTAAGCTCCAGCCCTCTCCCCATCCCACCCAGGCTGTTCCCGTGGGCAGGTCTAGCAAACCCATTCCCAGGAATCTGAGAGGCAGAAGAAAAAGGCAGACAAATCCAGTTTCTCAGAAACATTAAATAGGGACTTGGGACAACTGCCATGTATGTGTCTCGGGAGGCTGGGTGGTGGGCCCAGCGCAGAGGCCAAAGGCAAGCAAAGGCAGGGCCGTTATCACATGCCTGAGGGCAGGCCAGGGTTTTCTACCCCAGGGCAGGCCCTGCAACCCTGGAGTTCCCCGAGAAATGGCACGTTCCTGAGGTTGGGGCTCACCCAGTCTACACAGGGGTACAGGCCCAAGATGGAGTTGCTCTGGCCTCAGTGGCAGACCTTGGCCCTCCTGCCGTTCCCTCTGTTCATCGTCCCTTCCTTCATCCACCCTGTCACCGACTTCCTCATCTCCCCTCAACACGCCCATCTCAAAACAAAAATATCATCTGGACTGTCCAGGCCCTGTCTCTGTGGGGCTGCTGGGGAGCCTTCCTCCTCAGAGGCCCAGGACCCTGGCCTTCCCCTGGCAGGCACTCAGCCCTGACTGCACCTGTGATCTCAACCCCACGGTCCCTGCAGCCACCTCCCCACCACCAGCCCACCAGGAGGGCACCAGGAGAGAGAAGGGTGGCCACAAGCCTTCACCTCAAGCCCCCTGCCCTGGCCTGCCCTCTACGAGGTCCAGCTTGGGGAGGGTCAGAGCTTCAGGGCTGGAGGACAACTGAGGCACAGAGTCACACTCCAGGGTCACACACCCCATGCCCAGCCCCAGGTCACCTTCTGCCTCCACCTCTCCCCAGGCCCCGCCTTCCTCCCCGGACTCCCTCTCTGAGGCCACTGTTCCGCCCCACACTGGGGTTCTGTAGTCTGAGGTCTGCTGGGGCATTCTACATCAGAGCCTTCCCACCCTGTTTGGAAACCCCTCAGTTGGGGGGTTTCCAGAGGGCAGGTGCACTCCTGTCTGCGTCCTCAGAACCCCGTCTCCAGCCCCAAGAGCCCTGAGATCCACTCTCAGGACTGGGCCCACCTGCCCTCTCTGCTGGGCATGGGGCACCACAGAGAGGTTTCTGGAATTAAAGCCCCTCCAACCCTCTCCCACCACCCCCACTTGTCCTTAGAGTCCTGTCCACCATTCCTTAGACCTGACGGGTGGGGCCAGGCTGGCGGGAGGAGGAGGGTGGGTCTGACTTCTCTGTCTCCCAGCCCCGAGAACTAGAAAGCAGCAAGGACGAGACAGAAATAGAGCCAGAGGGAAAGGAGGGGACCCCCAGACACAGATACAGCCAGGGACAGAAATGCAGAGGCATCGAGATGGGGGAGGCCAGGGAGGGCCCGGACAGTCTCGGGGAGGTGGGGGTCTCTACTGCTCCTGTCCCCAGGGCCAGGCCATACGCTGAGCGCCACCCTGCTAGTCACCCTGCCCTGCTGTGAGCACATGTGGAGGCCTCAGGCGCCGCAGGGTGGCCTTCACCTCCCTCAGGATGAGGCCAGGAAGCAAGGGCGGGGCTGACAGGCACGTGTCAGGGCGCCCACAGTCATATCTGCACTGGATGTGCCCGGGAGGCTCTGGGGCTCCTGAGTGAGCTGTGTGTGTGGTCTCTCGTGTAGTGTTTCTGTCTGGCCCCCCAATCCACCCACCTCGTGGGCAGGCTCTTCTCACTCTCATGTGGGGACATTTGGGGGGGAGCAATGACACGGTGGGGGGACAGTGACACGGTTCTTGTCCTCCTCCTGTCCGCCGCGCCCAGGGATGGCCTCTCCCCCACCCTTCGGACTCCAACCCGCCCTGCCCTAGAGCCCCCCCTTGAAAACCAGGATGATGAGTCCCTTCCTGGCCTTCCCTGCTGTTTTTTCTGTTGTCATGGCCACGGGGGTGGGGTTGGTAGAGGATGCCACGGCCACAGCCACGCCCATGTGTTGGTGCACAAGGTTCTCCAGACAGCAGTGCACACACTCATGGACACACACACTCTCACATGCAGATACACACACACACAAAGACACTATCATGGACACACACAGACTCACAAACACACAGACATGCAGACAGGCACTACCGTAGACACACACAGACACACACAGAGACGTTATCGTGGACATGCAGACACAAATACACAGAAACACAGCCAGACACTATCAGACACACACACAAACTCACAGATACACAAGCACTATCATAGGCACACACAGAGACACTATCATGGACACAGAAACACACACAGACACACACCACACAGTCTCATAAAGACAGACACTATCATAGACACACACAAACACACAGACATTATCATAGACACATAAACACAGACACACGAAGACGAACACTATCATAGACACATACACAGAGACAGACACAGACACTATCATAGACACACACACACACTATCATGATACACACAGATATACACATAGACTCACACAGATAGATATCACTATCAAGGACACACAGGCGCAGACACACAAGCACGATCATGGACACACAGACACACAGTCACAGATTCACACACTCAGGGAAACACACACAGTCACAGGAACAAACACACACAGGCACGTGCAGAGATACACACAGACACAGATAAATGCTATCATAGACACCCACAGACACACAGATTCACACCTTTATGAACACACACAGACAAATGAATGGACACGCACAGACACACTCACACTCAATTCCGGACCCTCCCCAAACTTGAGCCACACACTGAGGCACCCCTGCACTCCACTTCTCCTGTGCTCCCGCCTGCCCTGTGCTCTGGGGGTAGGGACCCCTCCTCGGCTGCAACTCCCAGATCCCAATTCCTTCCTGCCTCCAGACGCCCCGTCACGGCCAGGTCCTCCCCAGCCTCTCCCAAGTGAAAGTCCACGGGCATCCACAGCTACCCTGGCTCATGCACCTGGGAGAGGGGCACTGACCCAGCCCTGGCCTGGGCCCACTGGGCCCCGGCACCTCTCACCCACGCTTCGGGGAGCTGATGTCATGACGAGTGAGGACAGAGGGACTTCAGGACAGGGATGGTGGGGATGCCAAAGGCCCGGCTGCTCACCCCAGGCTGCCTCCGCCCAGAGCAGTCTGCCTGGGCCCAGCATGAGGCCAGAGGGGCGCTCGCCTCTCCTCCAGGAGAGCCACGGATCTGAGCCAGACCTCACTCCAGGAGCCAGGATGACCACAGAGGTGGCCCACTGCCCCTGGAGGCAACCATGGCCACACCAGAAAAGTTCTGCTCCCCTCAGCCTGGGCCCTGCAGCCAGCCTCCACCTCACTGTGGCACTTGCCTTGGGGTTCTGCCACTCCCTCTCCTCGAACCCTCCCCCACACCCCATCTTTGACCCCATCTCTGTACAGACCGAGTGGGGACAGGTGTGAAAATGTGCCCGCCCACCCAGGCGTCCTGAGCTGCCAAGGCTGCAGGACACAGTGATACCTGGGCTATGCTCAGCTCAGCCTTCCTAAGTCCACCTCCCCGGTCCTCCTCCACCAGATGAGTCATGATATGCACAAGTTCCCAGGGTCTATTTTCAGCCAGGTCTCCCGGGACCCCCAGCTGGCCTGTGATCTGGCCACAGAAGGAGCCTGCTTGGCCCAATGGCTGCTCCTGCCCTGAGGCGAGGATGAGGGGTGCAGGGTGGGCGATGGGGGAAGGGTGGAGGAGGGAGCCACTGGCTTCCGGGACACAGGCTCCTCCAGGCTCAGCCTCACCTCCGACCCAGGTGCAGGGTTGCTCAGTTCCTTCCTCCCCACAAGCAGACAAGGGAGGAGGGACAGGGGCTCCCTCGGCCAGCCCTGCCCCCAGTGAGGTACACCGCTGCCTGGGATCTATAGTCCGGCCAGATGGGGTGCCCTTACCCTCCAACCCCCTTCCTGAGGTTGGGCCCAGTGCCCGGAGTCTCCGTATCCTGGAGCCAAAGCCCAGCCAGAACCACCTAAATTCCAGCCTCCCCAGCCCAGCAGCTGGAGCCCACCCAACCCCACCCGCTGCCGGCCAGGCCCTGGGAAAAA
>NW_007059695.1:4435-7836 GCF_000164805.1 Carlito syrichta
CCTGGCCTTCCTGGTCCCCAGCCAGCCCTTGCTGTGCTCCGCTGTCAACAGCCGGAGCTGGGGGCCTTGGCACGCGGTGATTTCCTGACACCCCCACCCGGGGCCACAGCCAGCAGCCAGTGAGCTGAGCGTAGGGACAGAAGGGAGTCATGCCCCTCAAATCCTGCGTAAGGTCAGGGAAACTAGCCTGAGATGAGGCGAGTCAGAATGGAACCGGGGGCTGGGGAAGACCTGGGAGGAGGCATCCAGGGCTGATTCTGGGGTCACTGGCCCAGGGGAGGCTGGGCAGGGCCAAGGGGGCAGGTATGAAGTGGGGACAGCCCGAGGGCCTGGCCAGGAGCACATCGAGGGCCCCACCAGCCCAGGCCAGAGGTGGGGGCAGGGGCCAGCAGGGACCTGGCCAGGAGGTGCAGGAAGATGGATGGTGGCCACCTTGTGCACAGAGAAAGAATGTGGCTCCCAGCAAAGACTCAGCAGAATGGTGTTGGGTGTGAGCTCGGCCAGCCGGGGCTCAAGGGCCTCATGGGCCCCTAGACTTGGGTCCCAGAGGTTTTGACGGGGGACAGAGGAGGTCAGATGGCATTTCAGAGCCCCTTCATTGGCCAGGCGTGGGGGAGGAGATGAGAGCTGAGGCTGGAGCAGCCACTTGGCAGGGTGGAGGAGGCACACACCCAGGAAAAGGCGCCCATTCCTGGTTCCCCTCCCTCTGGGGGGCGACCAGGGCTAGGGGCACCCGAGGAAGCACTTGGCTCGTGTGGGTGGAGGCTTCCTGGAGCTGGTGCCTCCAAGGGAGCCCTGGTGGCGTAGTTGGCACCCAGCCACCTCCACGACGCCGCCCAGCGACGACAGCAGACAAACAGTAGCAGCGACCAGCCCAGTTTCCATGACAACGCCTTGGAAACAAACACGGCAGCCAGCCTGTCACCCAGAAACTAGCCCTGCAGGAAGTGGGAAAGTTCCTGCCCCGCCAGACCTGGGGGGTGGGCCCTGCTGTCTCAGACAAGGCCAGGGCTGATAGTCCCTCAAGGAGACCCCTGCCTGCCTTACCCCCAGCGGGCCTAGGCAGGGTGTCCTCACACTGGCATAGGCCTCCCCACCCCAGCATGCCCCGCCCAGGTTTGGGGGAAGGGCACACCACCCACCATGGCCAGACATAGTTTCCACTGGAGGCTCCCAAGGGAGGGGGCCCAGCTGTGCCCTCCACCCCCCAGCAGACAGCAGGAATTTCCCATGCAGCTCTGGGAGCTGGCATTCAGGGCAGGGTGGGATGCTTGGGGAAGGTCACCCCATCAGTTCTCCCCAAAATTACTCCTTCTGGGAAGCCTTGACCCAGCAGGAGAGGGTCCTAGGAGTCTGGTGTCTCGGGTCTACCTGACCCTCTGCTCTGCCTTGGGGGACCGTGGGTGACGCCCCACAGCCCCAGTGTCCCTGCTCCCTTCAGGCGCTGCACATTCCAGTGGCATTCTAGGGGGGAGGACACGCTGCCCTTTACGGGGGGCGTGCCCAGCTCGGCTTCCAGGAAGAGGGCAGCTGTTGCACTGCTGGACAGCAGACAGGCTCTCGGGAAAATGGGCTGGGCATCCAGGTTCTAGGGAACTGGAAACAGGCATGCCACGCGGGGTCCCAGAGGTGGCCAGATCTGGGTGCCCCTCACTCCAGGCAGGGCTGACTGGGTGGTGCCAGGGGCCATGGGCACATGAGCCGAAGAAACTCGGCGGGGAAGAGGGCCACACATTCCTGCCCTGGCGCCAGAATGGAGAGCAGGGGCGCCCTCTAGTGGGAATAGCCCATCAGGAAAGCAGGCTCAGAGAAGGGGCCCAGGCTCAACGGGTAGAGCCTGGACCACCTGGGGAGGCCCGGAGCAACTGTCATCATTGCAAAGCCAGTCGCTGTCATCACTGCAAAGCACCTGGGCAGGAATTCTGCCACTGGGCCACCTGCCAACGCTGAGACTAGCCCTGCCCACGGAGGCCTGTCCACCACCCCATGGACAGAAGCCTGCCCAGTCCCTGCTTGACGGCACCCCCAGACCCTCCTGCATTGTCCAGCCCAGGCCCGGTCTTCCTGCAACTGTGAACTCCACCTGCCCTTCACTAGCTCCCCATGTTCTGCATGGGACCCCTCCTCTGGCCACCTGCCCCCAATCCCAGACAGAGCCACCCTCTATCTGCTGTTCCACACCTGTTGTCTCCAGTGCACCCTGGCAGCTCAGCTCTGGTGCCGGTTGGGGGTACATCCAGGGGTCCAAGCTCAGCCTGAAGGCCACCCTCCCCTAGGGCAACCCCAGCATGACTCAGGGCTCTTGTCCTTGATGGCTGCCCCCCACCTGCCCCGGGCCCCAGCGCCAAGATGCCCCTCACCCTCCCCACCTCTGCCCAGTCTGGCCCTTCTGCTCCCCATACCATCGGTGTGGGCACTGCCACGGGACAGGGACCAAGCTACCCTTCCAAGCCATTCCCTGATTCCTGGTCAAAAAACATCTTGGGGCCCTCTCTGTCATCACCCCTGAGAACAGGGCCAGGCCTGGGGGTGTCGGCTGGGCACACTCCTGCCCTGGACAAAGGGGCGCTGTCCCGAGTTCACACCTGTCGCACAACCAGAGACAAGCTCTGAGCCTTGCCATACTCAAACCTTTTATTGACAGCAAAAGTCTCAGCAGCTGGGTGAGCCACGTGAGGCTGGTGGGCGGGGCTTGCGAGGCAGGAACGCTGTGAGGGGCATGGCCATCACCAGCAAGGGAGCATAAATAACACTGGTGGGTGGGCGTGGGGCAGCAGGAGAGGAAGAACGGGACAGCAGCCTAGAAGACCCACTGGGTACATGGGACATGAGGGGAAATGCTGGTTCACAGGGACACATGGGAACATGGGGATATGGAGACACACAGGCACAAAAAGGGTAATGGGGACACACAGGGGACGCCAGAGAGAGGACGAGACACACCACAGACGTGGGCCGGGCAACGAGCAGGTCAGGAGACCGGGGGTTTCCCTCCCCCAACTCCCTGGGCTTGCAGGCAGGACGCTGAGGCAGGGCTGGGCAGCGGGTCACCCGCGCCCAGAACCAAGCTGTGGGCCCCAGGCAGGGTCCGGCGGGAGGCAGATGGGCCCCTGCCCCTTGGAGGGGCTGCGCCTAGGGCTGGACTTTGCCTTCGGGGTCCCTGTCATAGATGTAGCTGCCCACGGCGCCGGTGTTCACTCCTGTGGAGAGAGGCGGCAGGTGGTGGGGCCGGGGACAGCCGGGGAGGGGAGGGGCACCCCAGAACCCCTAGCCACTCACCCTTGGGTCCGAAAAGTATTCCATAGCAGGGTTTGTGGCAGTAAGGCTGGCCATCGTGCTGGGGGCAGAACGGGGGTGGTGAGGCAGGAGGGCCGCAGACCCCAGCCCCACCCCCAACGCTT
>NW_007059696.1:0-1469 GCF_000164805.1 Carlito syrichta
CCAAAAAGAAAAAAACAAACAACGCTATTAAAAAGTGGGCAAAGAGGTCCAGGCAAGATGGCAGTGGAACAGGTCGGACCATGAGTCTCTGCAAAAGCGAGTGTCCATGAAGATTCTGCATGAGTAGGTGTGTGCCGGCGGGTGAGTGAAAGCCTGTCTGAGGGGAGACTTGGGTTCATGCAACCAGAGCTCTACTCTGGAGATGACTGCAACCCACCACTACCCTGAGACTGGAGACCTGGGCATGCAGGATCATCTGCTGTTCTTGGGGCTCTCTGGAGAGAAAGCAACAGAGAACAACCACCCCTCACCACCTGGCATTGTCCTGTGCCATCACCTGCAGCAGCAGACAGGGCATGAGCAGGAGGAACCATGGAGAAAGTAAGTCATGAAAATCTGGAATAAAGCTCCAATGCCAGTGACGAGACACCAACGGGCACCATCTTCTCAGATCCAGGACTGGGCAGAAACTTGCATTGCATCACCCAGCTCCACACAGACTCCATCTTGGGACCCAGAGGCTATTCTCTCACCAGATTTGGAGAGACAGACACCCTTTCCCCATGCTAGAACAGGCAAAGACACATCAGATCTGAATGGGAAAATTGACAGCAGCAGCAGCAAGTAGAGTGAGTCTGGATCTGATTTATTCTCCTACCACAGTAGTCCATGGGGCATCTGACCCACACTGACAGCAACCCTATCAGTCTGCACTGAGAGTAGAAGGGAGAAACTGGAGACCAGAGACATGCCCTAAGCTGAAGTCAGAGGGAGTAGCCAAAAGGGACCTGGAGTCACAGAAACAATCATAGAGCAAGTTTTATGTTTTTCTTCTTGCTTTTTGTTTTAGTTTTTGCTTTTTTCTCTGTGTCTCTCTTTCTTTATTTTTCTTTGCATTTTTGTACTTGCTTTGTTTCTATAACTGTAATGGTATTTTTTTTTAATTTTCTGTTTGTGTATGGGTATTTTTTAGGGTGAGTACACCAACAGGGGATTTTGTTTGTTTGTTTGTATGACTGTCGTGTGTTTTTGTCTTTTTGTTTTTTCTGTCTTTGCTTCTCTGTTTATTCATTAGTTGGTACACCTGTCTGTAATTCTTCTTCTTCTTCTCTCTCTCTCCACCTTCCTTTCATCTCCCTCTTTCCTTTTTCCAATCTTTTCCCTTTTCTTATCTCATTTTGCTTTCAGAGGCAAACAGACACCCCCCACTTCATGGACAGATTGTAAGGCAGTGGAAAGTGAGTTCCAGGGGCATACATACCTTTCAGCAGATACTGGGATCTGCAGAGAGTTTCTGAATCACAGCATCCCCCTTAATTAAATCTTCAGACTGCAAAAAGCACAGGCTCACACCCCCCAGTCCGGCAATGATTCAAACACAAGAGATTCAGAGAACCCCTGCATGACAACAACATGACAACATTGAACAAAACCAGGGGATCTACATAAGGAAGAATAGGAGATTGAGC
>NW_007059697.1:0-1463 GCF_000164805.1 Carlito syrichta
ACTCCAACTCAAAAAAAAAAAAAAAAAAAATTAAAATTAAATAAATAAATAAATAAATAAATAAATAAATAAAATAAAAAAACGGGTGCAAAACCTTTTAAGAATACTAATTGTTGACATGCAGAACAAAAATTAAAACAGAGTGCAATAAGATAGAGGTGAACATGTAAAGTAGAGTGGTAGCACAATAGAGAAAAAAAGCAGTAGGAAATGGGGAGGGAGCTAGGCAGCAAACATTTTGTAGACTATTTCATAGATGTTTCTAATGATGTTTATGATTTACCAAAACAGATACACAAGGGAGAGCTAGAAGACAAACAATACTTGCAAAGTAATAGTGTCATGAGACAATATGTGATCTCAGGATAATGTAGGCAAAAATTCTGCACTTGAATAAAAGTGTATTTGTTATTGCAGTTTCGGACTGTTTGGTCATAATTGGTTAGGATGGTATCATTTTCAGTTGTTTTAGTGATTTTAGAGGGTTTCTTATAAATAGCAAATTTGAATTAGGCCTGTTTATAAATATTATATTGTGAATCATTCTGATAAATTAATTTCAGAGAATGAGGATGCTGCTATTCATAATGGAATTATACATACATATTATAGTTATTAGCATTTATCCACAGTACAAAAATCTGATATAACTTATTATTAGGAGAGAAATATTACTGGAAGATAGGATAATCAAAGAGAAAATAATGCTGGCTAAATCATAGTAGGTTTGTCTCTTCTAGAAAAATAGCTTTTCCTCAATTCCTTTATAAATTGTGGATAAATTTATATCAACAAACTTTTATAATTTCTTTTGGCATTAGCTTTACAAATTTCTCAACAATAATCCTAAATGCCTAAAAGATTTTAACTGAATATCAGCTTAGAAAACAGAATTAAGAAGAAGAAACTGTAGGATTGACATGACTCCTGACAATAGAATATAACAGTTTATCTTTGCTTCAAATTGTAAATTTGAAATGAATGTGCTATCTCTTATGGTCATATATACTAAATTCAAATCTTTGCGACAAATTGTAAGGGCAGATGATTTCCTTCTGTGCAACAGCCTTGTAGCAGACCTAATGTTTTATATGTAGTTGAATTTTTTAAATAATGTGATTTGTGAAAAGCCACTTTCCTTAGGTGTTAATGTGAATGCTATTAGGATGTGCTCATGGTATGTGAAAATTTTATCAATCTGAATACTGTGACTTCTGAGCTGAGAGTGCAGAATCTATCTTCTTGAAGGCTTTTAGATTGGATTGTATACTAGACTTTGTTCAGATTCACAGATATGACCCATTGTTATTTTGTCATGTTCCATATTGAAATTTAACCCTTTAAATGCTTCTTTTTTATGATCTTTGTGAAACTTTCAGTGGTTATGTTTGTTGATAGACCCACTTAAACAAATGCAGTGCATATAGTTTGTTTCATTTTAATTCCTATTGATAATGAGATAA
>NW_007059698.1:0-12476 GCF_000164805.1 Carlito syrichta
GAAGGCTGGGGTGGAAGGATCATCTGAGCCCGGCGGGTCGGGGTTGGGGTGGCCGTGAGCGTGCCACTGCCCTCCAGTCTGGGCGACAGAGTGAGACTCCAACTCAAGAAATATATATATGCCCATGATATGGTACTTTTTAATCGTGTATGGATATAGACGTACCATCATGTATTTAACCAATCCCTGATTGTTGGGCATTGAAGCAGCTTCTAGGATGTGCCTATTAAACAAATGCTGTGATGGACATCTTTTGTCACTTAAGGATAAAGTCTCCAGGAGCGACCTTGAGGTGGAAGGGTCTGGCACGTTAACTTTGGATATATCTCACAAACTTGCTCTGGCAAGTTTGACTCATTCCCACCCCTCTCTCCCCAAAGCAATACCCAGAGCACCAACCCTCCCACTTACTCCCCACACGAGGAATTGTCATTCTGATTTTCTGCCAGTCTGATAGGTATAAAAGGCTATCTCATCTTATTTTTCTACTTTTTTTTTTGAAGTCGGGGTCCTTACTCTGTCACTCAGTCTAGAGTGCAGTGACTCAGTCATTACTGTCTTCAGCCTCCGCCTCCTGGACTCAAGCTATTCTCCTGCATCAGCCTCCTAAGTACCTGGGACTGCAGGAGCCCACCACCAAGCCCTGATCATTTTTTAAAAATTTTTTGTAGAGCTGGGGTCTCACTATGTTGCCCAGGCTGTCCTGGAACTCTTGGGCTCGACCAGTCCTCCCAACTCCACTTTCCAAACTGTTAGGATTACAGGCGTGAGTCACTGAGCCCAGCCAAGCCATCTCATTTTTATTTGTGTTTCTTTTATGATCAAAGAGATTCAATAGAAAGATAGGTTTTCCTTATGCCTTACTCATTCTTAGCATATATCCTGACACAATATTCTCTTAGTTACAGGTAATAAGCCTTTATACTGGGTCTTGCTATTTGAAAGGAGAAGTGTCCTTCCTACATCTTTCTGTTTCAAACATTTCTTGGCTGTTCTTTTTTTCTTTTTTTTTTAATTTTAGATTCGGGGGTGCACTTGCATGTTTGTTACATGAACATATTGCATAGTGGTAGGAACTGGGCTTCACGGGGTCCATTCCCCAGATAGGAAACTTTGTTTCCAATAAGTGACTTCTGAACCCTAAATCCCCTCTCTGCCTCTCCCCTTTTAGTTTCCCCGGTGTCTTGTTGCCGCAAAGGACATGATTTTGTTCTTTTTCATAGCTGCAGTTTTCTTGACTGTTCTCGACTTCTTTGTGTGATTCTAGAATAAGTGTATTCAATTCTGTAAAGGACCTTGGTGGTATTTTTATTGACTTGCTTTGTTTTTTTGTGTGTGTTTTTTTGGTTTTTTGGGTTTTTTTTTTTAAGTTGGAGTCTCACTCAGGCGCCCAGACTGGAGTGCAGTGGCCGCTCCCGGCCACCACAGCCTTGACCTGCTGGGCTCCGGCGATCCTTCCGCCTCAGCCTTCCAAGTAGCTGGAACCACAGGCGTGCGCTACTACGCCCAGCTAATTTTTTTGATTTATTGTTGAAATGAGGTCTTGCCAAGTTGCCCAGGCAGGTCTCAAACCCGCAGGCTCAGGCAATTCACACACCTCGGCCTCCCAAAGCGCGGGATTACAGGCTGAGCCACCAAGCCCGGCCGACTTGCTTTGTACTTACAGATTAAACTGAGGAGAACTGACACCTTTTACTGGGGATCATGATATAGCTTGCCAAAATCCAGATATTTAATGTGTAAGTGTGTTTCAGTAACGTTTCATAGTTGACTGAGCACAAGGGCTCATACTTGTAATCCCAGCACTTTGGGAGGTGGAGGTGAGTGGATTGCCTGAGTCCAGGGGTTCAAGACCAGCCTGAGCAGCATGGTGAGACCTCGCCTCCACAATAAATAAAAAAATTAGCTAGGCATGGTGGAACACACCTGTAGTTCCAGCTACTTGGAAGGCTGAGGCAGAAGGATCACCTGAACCCAACAGGTAGAGACCTTGGTGGCTGTGAGCGTGTCACTGCATTCCAGCCTGGGCGACAGACTCTGACTCAAAAAAAAAAAAAAAAAAGATCAGTATTCTGGAAACTGCCTTCTGTTTTTATTCAGTAATTCTGTGTTGGTACCAATTTACACAGGGAATGACAGAAAGACGATACTCTAAAACTAATAGAAATTTCAGCAATCATGGAATATTCTATTTGTAAACTGTCCAATATGGTAGCTACACATGGCCATTGAGCATTTGGAATGTGTCTAGTGCCACTGAGGAACTGAATTTTATATTTGATTTAATTGAGACAGGGTCTCACTCTGTCTACCAGGTCAGAGTACAGTAGCACAGCCATAGCTCACTGCAGCCTCGAACTGCTGGGCTCAAGAGACCCTCCTGCCTCAGCCTCTCGAGTTACTAGAACTACATGCATGCACCACCACACCTGGCTAATTTTGTTATCTATTGTAGAGATGGTGTCTCACTATGTTGTCCAGACTGGTCCTGAACTCCTGGACTCAAGCAGTCCTCCCGCCTCTGCCTCCCAAAGTGCTGAGATTGCAGGTGTGAACCACCACACCCAGACTGAAAAACTTTTAAGTATTCCTGGAACAACTTGGGCATGTGATCTCTTTCAAATGTAAATTTTATAGTTTAAATACTGATCAAGTGTTTGCAGTGAAAATTCCTGTCCAAATTGAGACATGAGTGCAAGATACAAACTGGATTTTAAAGATTTGATTCCAAAAAAGAAGGTAAACCATCTCATTAATAATTGTATATTGATTACATGTGAAAATGAAATCTAACCGGGCTTCGTGGCTCAGCCTGTAATCCCAGCGCTTTGGGAGGCTGAGGTGAGTGGATTGCCTGAACCCGTGGGTTTGAGACACGCCCGAGCAACTTGGTGAGACCTCATCTCTACAATAAATCAAAAATAAGCTAGGCGTGGTAGTGTGCGCCTGTAGTCCCAGTGCTGAGGAAGTAGGATCTTGAAAGGCTGAGGCGGAAGGATCGCTGGAGCCCAGCAGGTCGAGGCTGTGGTGGCCGGGAGCATGCCACTGCACTCCAGTCTGGGTGACGGAGTGAGACTCCAACTCAAAAAAAAAAAAAAGAAATCTTTGATATATAATGGATTTAAATAAAATGCCTTATTAAAGTTACTTTCTGGGGAGGGGCCACACTTCATCAGTTTCACCAATAAGGATACCTGATCTCAAACCAGTGAAGTGGGGACCCAAGGGAGGCCCAAACTTTACCTGTACGATGATCATTTGCATACCTAATCCTGAATTGTACTTCACATCTTTAAAATAAAAAAAATTTTTTTAATTAAAAAAAAAAGAGGGCCGGGCTTGGTGGCTCAGTCTGTAATCCCGTGCTTTGGGAGGCCGAAGTGAGTGAATTGCCTGAGCCCGCAGGTTCGAGACCCACCTGGGCAACTTGGCAAGACCTCATCTCTACAACAAATCAAAAATTAACAGGGCATGGCAGCACATGCCTGTAGTTCCAGCTACTTGGAAGGCTGAGGCGGAAGGATTACCGGAGCCCAGCAGGTGGAGGCTGCAGTGGCTGTGCTTGCACTCCAGTCTGGGCGACAGAGTGAGACTCCAACTCAAAAAAAAAAAGCAAACATGCACACCCCAACTCTAAGATGGACATAAAATAAATAAATAAATACACAATGGAATACAACACAGCCATAAAGAAGAACAAAATCATGGCCTTCACAGCAACTTGGGTGCAGCTGGAGACTGCCATACTAAGGGAACTGGCACAGAAACAACCAAAAACCGCATGTTCTCACTTTTTTTTTTTTTTTTGAGTTGGAGTCTCACTCTGTCACCCAGACTGGAGTGCAGTGGCCGCTCCGGCCACCGCAGCCTCAACCTGCTGGGCTTCGGCAATCCTTCCGCCTCAGCCTTCCAAGTAGCCGGAACTACAGGCGCGCTACCATGCCTGGCTAATTTTTGATTTATTGTAGAGTAGAGGTCTCACCAAGTCGCCCGGGCGAGTCTGGAACCCACGGGCTCAGGCAATCCACTCACCTCGGCCTCCCAAAGTACTGGGATTACAGGCTGAACCACCGAGCCCGGCCTGTTCTCACTCTTAAGTGGGCCCCGAACATGGGTCACATTAGCACCAGGGTGGGATCGGCCGTTGCTGGGGGAAGCGTGGGAGGCGGGGAGAAGATGGGGGACACGTGGCAACAGAAAGGGAGCCTGGCCCGCTACCAGGGGGGGTGAGGGTCTTCTAGAAGCCCCAATGTCACCTGCGTGCAGCCTCCTTATGTAGTGAATCCTTGCTGGTACCCCACATCTCTATAATAAATAAATACTCTTGTAAAAACAAAAAATCAAGTGACGTCCACCTGTTGCACTTTATTTTTCTTCACATGGCTATTAGAATTACCTCGGCAGCTTGTTTTTTCCCTCGGACGGAGCCGTCTAAAGAACAGAGTGGGGACAGGAGCTGCTAGCCTGAGCTGAACTCATGACCCTGGTACCTTCAACAAGCCCTTCCCCCTCTTTGACTTGGGCTACTTTGTGTGAAAAAACAGAGATAAGTCCTGCCCTGCACCTGGTCTCAAGGCCAGTGTGAGAATTGGATCCAACAAGGCATACAAGAGTGTTTTGTGACACGGCACATTGCCTCACGCCTGTCATCCCAGCACTGTGGGAGGCCAAGGCGGGAGGATAACTTGAGGCCAGGAGCTCAAGACCCCCCTGGGTAACATATTGAGACTCCCCCCAAAAGTTTGAATTAGCTGGGCGTGGAGGCACACTCCTGTAGTTCCAGGTACTCAGGAGGTTGAGGAGGGACGATGGTTTGAGCCTAGGAGTTTGTGCTACTGCACTCCAGTTTGAGCAACCCTGTCTCTAAAAAAATAAATAAATAAAGAGGCTAGGCTTGGTGGCTCAGCCTGTAATGCCAGCACTTTGGGAGGCCGAGGCGAGTGGATTGCCTGAGCCCACGGGTTCCAGACCAGCCCAGGCAACTTGGCGAGACCTCGTCTCTACAATAAATCAAAAATTAGCTGGGCGTGGTAGCTCGCGCCTGTTGTTCTGACTACTTGAAAGGCTGAGGCGGACAAATCGCTGGAGACCAAAGGTTGATGCTGGGGTGACCATGAGCATGCCATTGCACTCTGGCCTGGGCAGCAGAGTGAGATTCCAACTAAAAAAGAAAAATCAAATGAAAGAGCCGGGCTCGGTGGCTCAGCCTGTAATCCCACGCCTTTGGGAGGCTGAGGTGAGTGGATTGCCTGAGCCCGAGGGTTCGAGACCCGCCTGGACAGCGAGACCTCATCTCCACAATAAATCAAAAAATCAGCCGGCGTGGTAGTGCATGCCTGTAATTCTGGCTACTTGGAAGGCTGAGGCGGAAGGATTGCCGGAGCCCAGCAGGTCGGTGGCCGGGAGTGGCCACGGCACTCCGGTCTGGGCGACAGGGTGAGACTCCAACTCAAAAAAAAAAAAAAAAGAAGGAAAGAAGAAAGAAAGAAAAGGAAAAAGAAAGAAGGAAGGAAGGACGAAAAGGAAAAGAGAAGAAAGAAAAAGAAAGAAGGAAGGAAGAAGAAAGAAAGAAAAAGCACATCCCTTCCAGGAGAGGGATCCCAGAAGCCGGGCTGAGAGCACAGGTGGGCGGGGCAGGTGTGACTGGCACCAAAGAGGCCCAGAGCAGCTCGGCCCTGGGGGCTGCCGCAGCCACTGGCTCTGGGTCCTGCCGCCTCCCACTGGGGCCGTCGGGCTCCAGCCAGTCCGGTCTCCCGCCTGCTGTGGTGTCCCCTGCAGCCCCTCTGCAGGAACGACGGCCGCCGAGGAGCCTCCGCTTGGTCGCTGCCCACCCGGGGTGGGCTCCGGCTGGCGGGAGAGAGTGGCCACAGTCCCCAGGCCCGCGCCTCCCATAACCTGTGCCCCAGTGCTGTGCACAGCGGCTCATGCCTGTCATCTCAGCATTTGGGGAGCCCGGGAAGGGGGGTGGCTTGAGGCCAGGAGCTTGAGACCCGTCTGGGCAACATAGCCAGGCCCCGCCTCTATAAAAAATAAAAATAAGATAAATTAGCCAGGAGGGGTGGCAGGCGTCCGTAGCCCCAGTTACTCAGGAGGCTGAAGCAGGAGGATCACTGGAGCCTGGGAGTTGGAGGCTGTGATGATGGCGATCGCACCGCTGCACTCCAGCTGGGGCGACAGAGCAAGACCTCGACTCTAAACACTAAAATAAATCAAGTTAAATTAACGTTAAAATGGAGTTAAATAATAAAAAAGTTGGCGACCGGAATGTGGTCAGAAGGCTGTGCAATGGCCTCCCGTCACCCCCTCCTCCCGGTCTTCAGCCCTGGTGTAATCCCTGCCTTTGAGGGCGGGCTGGGGCTGGTGACTTGGTTCTAAGGAACATTCACTTCCGTGGGGGGGTGACTGAAACCGTGACCTCCCACCCGCCAGCGATGGCCACGTAGGAGAGGTGGAGGTGAGGTGGCAAGGAACTGGTGGCCTGGGACCCATGGCCAGGGCACGGAGGACCTCCGTCCACCAGTCCTGGAGGGACTGAATCAGGCCAACAGCCGTGGCAGCCCGGAAGCAGACCGTCCCCGCTGGAGCCTGAAGGTGACTCCAGCCCAGCTGCGGGGCCCAGGCTAGGGCGACAAGGCAGCCCGGGTGCAGAGTCTGCAGACTTGCTGGAGGTCCTCACTCTCACAGGCGCGCCCCACCGCAGGACCAACGCCTTGAATGGCGGGGAGACCCTGCAGTGGAGACTCCAGTGGATGCATGCCCAGACTCCCGACCCGCAGAAACAGTGAGGTGCTCTACACTGACATTTTAAGTCGCTGTGTTTGACGGGAATTCAGTTTTTGCGATAATAAATAGTCAAGACATCTGGGTATTTTAAATGATCCTGAGCTGTGAAATCCAAAAGAACAACTTTCAGATGGTCGTGTCAGAAGGTATCTTCCAGGTGCCAAGGGCCCGTCCCTACTCACCCCAAGGCAGGCCTGGCTTCTAATCTCAGCCCTTCCTCTCGATAGTTGAGTAGCTTCCAACAGGTTAGTTGACTTCTCTGAGCCTCAAACTTCCCATCCATGAACTGGGTATAATGCTGATTTCCTAAATGAGATTACATGTGTAATAATTACCCTTTCTAGAGCATTCTTTTGCAGGCAGGCCAATGTTAAGTGCTTTACATGAATGATTGCATTTTATTGTCACAAATGTATGGGGTCAGTTTGGTTGTTATCCTCATTCTTGAGATGAGAAAACGGAAAAGGCATAGGCTCTATATGTGAACCTTCAGTACACTGTGACATGTGGCCGGACTCAGCAGCTCACACTTGTAATCCCAGCATTTTTTTTTTTTTTTTTTTGAGTTGGAGTCTCACTCTGTCACCCAGACTGGAGTACCATGGCCGCTCCCAGCCACCACAGCCTCGACCTGCTGGGCTCCAGCGATCCTTCCGCCTCAGCCTTCCAAGTAGCCGGAACTACAGGCGCGCACTACCACACCCGACTGATTTTTTGATTTATTGTAAAGATGAGGTCTCACCAAGTTGCCCAGGCGGGTCTCGAACCCGCGGGCTCAGGCAATCCACTCACCTCAGCCTCCCAAAGGCGCGGGATTACAGGCTGAGCCACTGAGCCCGGCAATCGCAGCATTTTGGGAGGCCAGCGCAGGAGAATGGTTTGAGACCAGGAGCTCGAGATCAACCCGGGCAACATAGTGAGACTCTGTCTCCATTTGAAAGAAAGAAGGAAAGAAAAGACAAAGAAACATAGAAATGAAGGAAGGAGGGAGGGAGGGAGGGAAGAAAAGGAAAAAATAAATTTTGACATAGGCAAGCCTTCCAATATGTGCTTTCTCAATTATAAGCACTAGATGGCAGCAAAGACAGACAGACGACCAGCTTTTACCGCTAGACTGAATCTTTATTCCTAAAAATAAATGTGTCTAGCTGAAATTTGATGTATGTGTGTATTTAATTTTTGTTTTTTTGTAGGAGTCTTACTCTGTCACCCAAGCCGGAGTGCAGTGGCATGCTCACAGCCACCGCAGTCTCGACCTGCTGGGCTTAGGCAATCCTTCCTCCTCAGCCTTCCAAGAAGCTGGAACCACAGGTGGGTGCCACCACACCCAGCTAAATTTTTGCTTTGTTGTAGAGACAAGGTCTCACCAAGCTGCCCAGGTTTGTCTTGAACTCCTGGGTTCAAGCAATTCTCTTGCCTCCACCTCCCAAAGTGCTGGGATTTCAGGCATGAGCCACCACACCCGGCCAGCTGAAATGTTATTACTGCATTATTTTATTTGTTGTTGTTGTTGTTGTTGTTTGAGTTGGAGTCTCACTCTGCCACCCAGACTGGAGTGCAGTGGCCGCTCCCGGCCACCGCAGCCTCGACCTGCTGGGCTCCGGCGATCCTTCCGCCTCAGCCTTCCGAGTAGCTGGAACTACAGGCGCGTGCCACCACGCCCGGCTTATTTTTGATTTATTGTAGAGATGAGGTCTCGTCAAGTTGCCCAGGCAGGTCTCCAACCCGTGGGCTCAGCCAATGCACTCACCTCAGACTCCCAAAGCGCGGGATTACAACCTGAGCCACCGAGCCCGGCTACAAGAATTATTTCTATTAATGCTTGGCAGAAGCCTGTGTAAGATGCGTTATTGCAGATTTGCAAAGGAAGAAACTGGCTGAGTTTTCGCCCTCCAAGGTCACACAGCTAGAAAACGGCATGAATGAAGTTAAACATTTGGTACGGATCCCTCCAGAACTTTTCTCTGCCGAGATACCTGAATTGCTACCTGTGAATTTCTGGAGATACCGTAGTTTTGTTTGCGAGTGTGCGTTCAGAATTCTGATTTACACATATTGTTCTTCAGCTTTCTTCTTTCCTGGAAACATTTGCAGGGGGGCTGGGCCTTTGGCATCTGTACAGCGTTCCACGGTGCAGCTGGACCACAGGGCGTCTGGGTAGCCAGCCCTCTGGAGATAGGCATCTGAATCACTTCCAATTTGGTGCTTGTACCAAAAAACTAACAAAGAAAAGTGCTTCCAGAAACATCTATGAACAGATGCCTCCGTGCTAGCAGTTCTGTGCATAGAGTCCCAGGAGTGTGATCCCTGGGTGATGGGGGTTGTGGTTGTGTGTTGATGAACATGTTAGTCACCCACAATGGGGGGGTTGTACCAATTTCTTCCCTCCCCCACCCCATGTGGACGGGAGCCTGTCTCTTCTGGCTTTGCAGCCCTGGAGGTTAGCAATGTTCACATTTTTTTGCTAATCTGATACAAAGAATGTTTTATTATTTTTATTTTAAATATTTTAGTGGCAACCTTAACACAAAATAAGATTCCCTGATCTTTTTTTTTTACTTTTCTTTTTTTGAGTTGGAGTCTCACTCTGTCACCCAGACCGGGGTGCAGTGGCTGCTCCCGGCCACCGCAGCCTCTACCTGCTGGGCTCCGGCAATCCTTCCACCTCAGCCTTCCAAGTAGCCGGAACTACAGGCGCGTGCTACCATGCCCGGCTAATTTTTTTAATTATTGTAGACATGAGGTCTTGCCAAGTTGCCCAGAGGGTCTCGAACCCGCGGGCTCAGGCAATCCACTCACCTCGGCCTCCCAAAGCGCGGGATTACAGGCTGAGCCACCGAGCCCGGCTGAGCTTCCCTAATCTTTATAGTTAAGTAGTCACGAGGTGAGTTTTCATGAAGTGGGAGCGGTGGCACGCACCTGTAGTCCCAGGTATTCAGCAGGCTGAGGAGGAAGGAATGCTTGAGCCCAGGAGTTTGAGACCAGCGTAGGCAACATTACGAAACTTTCTCTCTACAAAATATAAAAAAATTAACCAGGCGTGATGGTGTGCACCTGTAAGTCCCAGCTACTCAAGAGGTTGAGGCAGGAGGATCACCTGAGCCCACAAGGTCGAGGCTGCAGTGAGTTGTGATCGTGCCACTGTACTCCAGCCTGGGTGACAGAGTGAGATGCCGAACCAAAAAAAAAAGGCCAGGTGTGGTGACTCAAGCCTCTAATCCCAGCACTTTGGGAGGCCGAGATGAGAGAATTGCCTGAGCTCACGGGTTCAAGAACAGCCTGGGCAACTTGGCGAGACCTCATCTCTACTAGAATAAATAAATCAAAAATTAGCCGAGCGCGGTAGCGTGCACCTGTAGTTTGGCTACTTGGAAGGCTGAGGTGGAAGGATTGCCTGAGCCCAACAGATCGACACTGGAGTGACCATGAGTGTGCCACTGTACTCCATCCTGGACAACGGAGTGAGACTCTGATTCAAAAAAAAAAAAAAAAAGAGTGTCCCTGTAGGGAGAGATGAGAGAATAAAATGTCTCAGGTTCTTTCCTGGCAGAGATGCCAGCTGAGTGTTCGCTTCCGTCTGTCCTGGGATGCACGCACTGAAAAGTGCCACTTTTTAAGGTTTTCACACACAAGTCCCGTAGCCACAAGCTGCCTGGAAGCCCCCTAAGCCACTCTGGTGCTTTTATTGGCACAAGAAGTGTGTGTAGTTCATCATCTGGGCGGTAGGGGGGGCTGCCTCCAGGACAGACGAGAAGTTGGAGGGTTAGAAAAAGGTCGGGAGATACTGCAGGGAAAGACAGCCAGGGAACAGACAGGACTCCTGGGTTCCCTCTGTGGGTCTGAGCTGTCAGGTGGGAGATCTCTGGGCCTCCATACATGGGGAGTGGGACCTTGTAGAACATGGAGCTAGCCCCCAAAATAAAGGCCCCATGTGGGGTCCCCTCCACTCACCTGACATCTGCCATACCTTCCCTCACTCCCCAAGGTACCCATCACGTAGGAGCTAGGATTTCCCCCACTTTACAAATGGGGAGACTGAGGCTCAGGATGCAAAAGCATCTGATGGCATAAAAAACAGGGTGGGCTGCACAAAGCCCGGCCAGGGTCAGGAAACCAAGCTACCTGGCCTGGGAGTGCTCCTGGGTCTGCAGGGGAGATAGAATGCCCCAGGCGGGGCCTGGATGGTCAAGACAGGGCCCAGACAGCAGAGCTGGCAGGGACTCCCACCAGAGAGGGCCACCCAGGTGTCCGCGCCCGCCCTCTCCCTGGCCGCTAGTCCCTCCCCAGGGCACATGTTATCTGCTTTCTGGGGACACAGCTGCAGACTCTCGCCGGCTGTGGCCTTCCAGGCAGGTGGCGTCCGACCTTTGGACGTGTAAACAAGCCTTGGCCTGGCCAGGGGTGGCACGGCTGGTCCTTGGGGCCTGCAGACCTGTGCGTGCCCGGGCAGCTGGGTGTGGACGTGCTCTGGCCATGGGGGTGTGTGTGGATGTCCACATATCCGCCCGGGGGCTGAGGGCACGTCGCTTATCCTGCAGCCTGCCATATCTTTGGGATCTCCAGGTTACCGTCCAAAAGAGGGCCAGGCTGGAACAAGAAACCCCAGAAGAAACTGAGGCCCGGAGAGGGGCGGATATGCGCCCAGGGTCACACAGCCAACAGAGCCAGGTCCACAAACACCAGCCACGCAGGTCCCACCTCCCCTGGGTCTCAGAGACCCCGAGTGCCCCGTGGGGAGGGGCCAGCCCTCAGCCCCGGGTCCCCGCCCCTCTCCCCACTGCAGACCCTGGCAGGCTGTTCCCCACTGCCTCCCACCCACTGCCTGCAGCTCTGGTTATCTCTGGGGCCCTGGAGGCCGCTGACCTGGGGACAGGCCCGCCCTCCCCTGCAGGGACCAGATGAAAGGGACGGCAGGGGCTGCTCTGGCCTGATACGGGGTTCGCCTGGCTGGAGCCTTTATCAGTGGGACTCGGGGCTCCAGGCAACACGTGGCCAGTCCGGGACAGCCACCGTGGAGAAGGCTCTGGCCCCTGCGCTGGGCAGATACGTGGGACTCTCATGGTGTATTTTCATCTGTATCACCTTCTCTGATTATACAGGCAGCTCCAGCATGTGACAGGCACGGGACACAGAGTAAGTAGCTGGGATGGAAAGTGAAAGTGTCTGGAAATTCACCTCCAGAGCAATCCACGGGGCCTCTTCATGGCTCCAGATTTCTTCTGACGCGTAGACTCACATAGTCAGTGACTTCATGGGCAGGTCTCAACAAGGCAGATGTGCGGCTCAGAGTGGCGGGACCCAATGTAGGGTTCTGAAACTCCACGCCCTGACAGGGCTCAGCCCCTGTGAGCCTCAGTTTTCCTGTCCATAAAGCCTACCAGGGGTATCATAAAGAGAAAACAAAATAATACCTGCGGGGCGCTTAGTGGGTCTGCACCTGGCCCACAGTGAGCTCTCAGCATGTCAAGAGTTCAACTGTTATTGCAAAAATAATAAAATAAAATGATTTGTCTTTGCTGGGTGTGGTGGCTCACGCCTATATTCCCAGCACTTTGGGAGGGAGGCGGAAGCAAGAGGATTTTTTTTTTTTTTTTTTTTTTTTTTAAAAAGCAGGATTTATTAAGAGGATAGAAAAGCTCCCATAGTGGGAGGAGACCCAAGGGGGTTGCCCAGAATTTTTTTTTTTTTTTTTG
>NW_007059698.1:12831-17350 GCF_000164805.1 Carlito syrichta
CAAAAAATCAGCCAGGCGCGGTAGCGCATGCCTGTAATTCTGGCTACTCGGAAGGCTGAGTTGGAAGGATCGCCAGAGCCCAGCAAGTGAGGCTGCGGTGGCTGGGAGCGGCCACTGCACTCCAGTCTGGGCGACTGAGTGAGACTCCAACTCAAAAAAATAAATAAATAAAATAAAATAAAATAGCTGGGTGGGGTGGCGTGTGCCTGTAGTTCCAGCTACTTGGAAGGCTGAGGCGAAAGAATTGCCAGATCCCAGCCGGTTGAGGCTGCAGTGGCTGTGAGTGTGCCACTGCACTCCAGCCTGGGTGACAGAGTGAGATGCTGACACAATTTAAAAAAAAATAGGGGAAAAAAAAATCCACCTGACAAGAGCATCTTTTCATGCTGGTGCTTAGAGACGTAGACTGCCCCCTTTGGCAAGTTCAGCACTTTCCTTGTGTGGGTGAATGCTCACCTGTTTTATTAATCAACTGTATTGCAGCATAACGCACATACGATAGAATGTACTCATTGTACAGCTCAATAAGTTCTGAGAAGTCACCTAATCATGTAACCCCCACCACAGTCAAGTCTAGAACATCTCGGTCTCTCTCGAAGTCTCTCGTGCTCCTTGTCGTCCACTCCCTCCCCCCACACCCAGCTCCAGGTCACCCTGGCCTGTCCCTTGGCCCCACAACATAGATTTCCCTTTTCTAGGACACCATCAATGAAATCATCCACAAGGTACTCATTGGGGCAAGGCTTCCTGCCCTCAGTGTAATGTCTTTGAGATTCACCCATGCTGTGGCATTCCTGGCGGTTCTGTGGCTTTTTATTGCTGAAAAGCTCCCCACAGCATGACGTACCATGATCTGTGTAACCTTTACCTGCTGCTGGACATTTGGGTTGTTTCCAGTTTAGGACAATTACACCCTTGTTTTAAAGTTCCGGTGAAGGCAGGGCATGGTGGCTCACACCTATAACCCCAGCACTTTGGGAGGCCAAGGCAGGCGGACACTTGAGGCCAGAAGTCTGAAACCAGCCTGGGCAACAGAGCAGGATCCTCTTTCCAAAAAATAATAACGATTTTTTAAAAAGCAGAATGAGGAAAGCCATGGAGACAGTTTCTGAGTGTTACTGTCACCTTTTAAACAATACTCCATTGAGTCGCCAGGCAAATCCATTCAGTGTCATGACATTACAGGCACGACAGAAGAATTTTTGAAAGTCCCTTGCTTGTTTCAGCTACAGTCCCAGAGGCCCAGAGTTGTCAAGCGATGTGCCCAAGATCACACAGTGACTTCATTTCCTTGCAGAGAACAGAACCCAGCTCAGCCCTTGCCCAGTCCTCCCCAGGGCCTCACACAGGGCAAGGTGGGTGCTCTCTGGAAGCAGAGGTGAGGAGATGGCCTGAGCCCATGGGTTCGAGACCTGCCTGGGCAATTTGGCAAGACCTGGTATCCACAATAAATTTTTTTAAATAGCTGGGTGTGGTGGCGCGTGCCTGTAGTTCCAGCTACTTGGAAGGCTGAGGCAGAAGGCTCGCCTGAGCCCAGCAGGTTGAGGCTATGGTGGCCGTGAGCATGTCATTGCACTCTAGCCTGGGCAACGGAGTGAGAATCTGACTCAAAAAAATAAATTTCAGCGTTCAAGACCTCAATGACAATGATGATGGTGGTGGTGGTGGTGACAGTGTTGACCACAGGCATTAAGTGCTGACCCTACCCTAGGCAGTATTCTAAGTTCTTTGCATGGATCAACTCACTTTAACCCACAAATACCCCCAATGAAGGAGGTAAAGTGACTATTTCCTTCCTGTAGATAAAGAAATGGAGACAAGCCGGGCTCGGTGGCTCAGCCTGTAATCCCGCGCCTTGGGAGGCTGAGGTGAGTGAATTGCCTGAGCCTGCGGGTTCGAGACCGGCCTGGGCAGCGAGACCTCATCTCTACAATAAATCAAAAAATCAGCCGGGCGTGGTAGTGCATTCCTGTAATTCTGGCTACTCGGAAGGCTGAGGCGGAAGGATCGCTGGAGCCCAGCAGGTCGAGGCTGCGGTGGCCGGGAGCGGCCACTGCACTCCAGTCTGGGCGACAGAGTGAGACTCCAACTCAAAAAAAAAAAAAAAGAAATGGAGACACAGAGACATTAAGCATCTTGCCTGAAGTCACACAGACAGGAAGTCGCCGAGCAGAGACGCCCGCCAGATAGCTGGGCTCCAGTGCTGTCCTCACAGCAGGTGGTAAAGAGTCCTGTGAGTAAGATGGCCACGTGACATGGTGGACATGGCCCGAGTCAGATGCCAGGCCTCTGTCCCAACATGCTGCGTAGAGTGGGCTGTCCCATTCCCACCCTGTGACTCCCCTTATCTATCACGAGGGAATGGAGGACGATGTAGTTTAGATGTTTTGAGGTTTTATTTGCTGCCCTTTGTGAGCAAAGCTAGATGTGTTTGTTTGGTTTTTTGTTTTGTTTTCTTTTTGTTTGTTTGATTGGAATCTCACCCTGTTGCCCAGGCTGGAATGCAGTGGCATGCTCACGGTCACCCCAGCTTTGACCCGCCGGGCTCCGGCGATCCTTCTGCCTCAGCCTTCCAAGTAGCCGGAACTACAGGCACGCGCTACCGTCCAGCTAATTTTTGATTTATTGTAGAGAAGAGGCCTCGCCACATTGGGGCTGGTCTCGAACCTGCAGGCTCAGGCAATTCCCTCACCTCAGCCTCCCAAAGTGCTGGGATTACAGGCTGAGCCACTGTGCCTGGCCTTTTTTGTTTGTTTTTGACACAGGGTCTCGCTCTGTTACCCAGGCTGGAGTTCAGTGCTGCGATCGTAGCTCACTGCACCCTCAACTTCTGGGCTCAAGCGATCCTTCCACCTCAGCCTCCCTCATCGTTAGGACTACAGGGGCGCACTGCCACACCCGGCTATTTATTTTTTGCAGAGATGAGGTCTTGCTATGTTGCCCAGACTGGTCTCGAACTCCTGGCCTCAAGCGATCCTCCTGCCCCATTCTCCCAGAGTGCTGAGATGACAGGCGTGAGCCACCACACCTGGCTAGATGTGCTTTTGTGAAGCTAGCTGATATAAGTAAAGGGAGCTAGGATTCACAGCTTCACTTCCTGGACAGTCAGGAGAGACAGACGGTCTGGCAGCTTTTCCAGTATGGGCATGAGGGCCTGGACTCATCCTCAGTGAGCGAGGGGCTTAGCCTCTGTCCCGTGGGTGGGCATAGCACACCGCATTTCACTACTGGCTTGGATGTCAGACATCTGGGAGTGGCGTGTCACCCTGGCCCACCACCTGATGGCAACACACTCTCAGCCCCCCATTTCCCCCTCCCCTGGCCCCCCATTCTCTCCCTCCAGGCCCCACGTTGTGGCCTCTGCCTCCACTGCCTACCAACTAAAAGACGTGCGCAACATGTATTGAGCACTGTTGGAATTTGCATGAATTAACATTTATCCTCCTAAAGACCCAATGATGCAGATGTCCTATTACCACGTTTTACAGATGGGGTATCTGAGGCTCAGAGAGGTTGAGCGCTTTGCCCTGGGTCACACAGCGTGTCGAGGGCAGAGCCAGAATCTGGGTCCAGGCAGACTGTTCCTGGGCGCACACCCTTAACCACCACACAATATCTCCCTTCTCACTTGGGGCACCCCAGAACCTCCAACTCCTTCCCGGTCCTGTCTCTCCTACAGCGTCAGCAGCTGTCCATGAGTTGGGGACAGGGGTACAGTGTTGCTGTTAAGAGCTCACCTCCGGCCAGACTCGGTGGCTCAGCCTGTCATCCCAGCACTTTGGGAGGCCGAGACGAGTGGATTGCCTGAGCCCATGGGTTCGAGGTCAGCCTAGGCAACTTGGCAAGACCTCATCTCTAAAACAAATCAAAAATTAGCTGGGCATGGTAGCACGCACCTGTAGTTCCAGCTACTTGGAAGGCTGAGGTGGAGGGATTGTGGAGCCCAGCAGGTCGATGCTGGAGTAACCGTGAGCATGCCACTGCACTGCAGCCTGGGCAACAGAGTAAGACTCCAACTCAAAAAAAAAAAAAAGAGTTCACCTCCTAGAGTTGACAGTCGTGATCAGATCCTGCCTCTGCCTCTCACTGGCTGTGCGTCTTTGAACAAGTCTCGTGGTCTCTCTGAGTTCACTTTGCTCATCTATAAAATGAGCATAACAACAGGATCTGCCTCACAGAATTATTGTGAAGATTAAACCAACAGTGTAGACTGGTGGTTCTTGAAGTGTGGTCAGGGAGGCCCTAAGGATTTCCAAGACCCTTCCAGGAGCTCCGTGAGGTCAAACATCTTTGTAAGAAGACTAAGATGGGCCAGGCTCAGTGGCTCCGCCTGTAATCCCAGCACTTTGGGAGGCTGAGGTGAATGGATTGCCTGCGCCCATGGGTTCAAGACCAGCCCAGGCAACTTGGCAAGACCACGTCTCTACAATAAGTCAAAAATTAGCTGGGCGTGGTAGCACACGCCTGTAGTTCTGGTTACTTGGAAGGCTGAGGCAGAAGGATCGCCGGAGCCCAGCAG
>NW_007059698.1:17370-21528 GCF_000164805.1 Carlito syrichta
ATTTTTTTTTTTTTTTTTTAGTTGGAGTCTCACTCTGTCGTCCATGCTAGAGTGCAGTGGCATGCTCACAGTCACTGCAGCCTCGACCTGCTGGGCTCAGGCAATCCTTCCGCTTCCGTCTTCCAAGTAGCTGGAACTACAGGTATGTGCCACCAAGCCCGGTTAATTTTTTGATTTATTGTAGAGACTAGGTTTCGCCGTGTTGCCCAGGCTGGTCTCAAACCCATGGGCTCAGGCAATCCTCTCACCTCAGCCCCCCAAAGTTCTCGGATGACAGGCTTGAGCCACCGCATCCAGCTAATTTTTACATATTGTGTAGAGACAGGGTCTTGCTATGTTGCCCAGGCTTAAACTCCTGGCCTCAAGTGATCTTTCCACCTCAGCCTTCCAAAGTGCTGGGATTACAGGCATGAGCCACCACACCCAGCCCAGTTTTCATTTCTTTTTTCTTTTTTTTTTTCTTTTTGAGTTGGAGTCTCACTCTGTCGCCCAGACTGGAGTGCAGTGGCTGCTCCCGGCCGCTGCAGCCTCGACCTGCTGGGCTCCGGCAATCCTTCCGCCTCAGCCTTCCAAGTAGCTGGAACTACAGGCGCACGCTACCACGCCCGGCTGATTTTTTTTTTTTTTTTTTTTGATTTGTTGTAGAGATGAGGTCTTACCAAGTTGCCCAGGCGGGCCTTGAACCCGCGGGCTCAGGCAATCCACTCACCTCAGCTTCCCAAATAGTTTTAATTTCTAATACAGGAAATATTGACAGACATAACCCACACAGACAAATGCTCTTTGGGGTCCTCAATAATTTTCAAGAGTGTAAAATGGTCCTGAACCCAAAACTCTTGAGGACTGCTGGGTGAGTGCAAGCCTGGCTACAATGGAGAAGAAGATGCCCTTGCCCTCGAGCTCCCTAAAATGCGCCACGCCCTTTTCCAGGGCTACCCCTCCTCCGCCTGCCCTGCTGGAGGCTGCTACTAGATCGCAGACAACTGACAATGAACGGCCAGTAGAGACAGAGAGGTGCCCTGGTCCAGGTCCGCTGTGGTTGATTGCTGTGTGGCCCTGGACGCAACTCTGGGAGGCTCCGGAGTTCTGGTTTCTTCACCTAAAGGACCAGCCATGGTCAGCCTCACATATTTCTCAGGCACCATGAGTCGATGACATGCAGGGAAAGTGGGAAGAAGAAATCTTTTGGGAAGGTGAGATTTGTTCTGGTTGGTCAATAATAGCACACAAATGTAGGAGAAGCGCCAGGCTCGGTAGCTCAGCCTGTAATCTCACGCCTTTGGGAGGCTGAAGTGAGTGGATTGCCTGAGCCCGCGGGTTCGAGACTCACCTGGGCAGCGAGACCTCATCTCTACAATAAATCAAAAAATTAGCTGGGTGTGGTAGCACACACTGTATTTCCGGCTACTTGGAATGCTAAGGCGGAAGAATCGCTGGAGCCCAGCTGGTCAGCGCTGGAGTAGATGTGAGCATGCCACTGCACTCCAGCCTGGGCGACAGAGTGAGACTCCAACTCAAAAAAAAAAATGTAGGAGAAGCTTCACACCAGGGTCAGCTGATCTGGGCTTCTGGCCCTGCAAACTCCCTGTAGGGCAAGTCCTGCAGCCTCACGGCACCTCGGTTATCAAACCTGTGAAATGGGTAGGTTGAACTTTTGCACGACAATGTTCTAGCTGGAACTGGAGAAGCCCAAGCATCCCAGGCTCTTCTCACCTGGAAATCAGCAGCCGTGGGAGGGTGGGGGCACTGCCAGGGAAGCCTGGATTGGGAACTGCACATGGTTCTGTCGACATCCAAGTTGCAAAAACAAAAAACGTGGTGTCTCAGAGCAACAGAAATGGCCGGATGAGGTGGTTCACGCCTATAATCCTAGAACGTTGGGAGGTCAAGGTGCGAGGGTGCACGAGCAAGTGAGTGAAGGAACGAGTCCTTGACATCGTTGTAAAGACAAGCCTGGATGACAGAGTGAGACCCTGACTCCAAAAACAAACAACAAAAAACCACACAGAAATGTATTTCCTCGCAGTTCTGGAGGCCTGAAGGTCGCAGTGAATATTGCTGGGTCAAAATTCAGGCGCTAGCAGGGCTGCCTCCTTCCAGAGGCTCCAGAGAATCAATCCCCTGTATCTTCCACTCCTGGTGGCTGCCGGCATTCCTTGGTTTATGGCCGCGCCCCTACTCTCTTTAAGACGGCGTCTCCAACTCCCTTGCTTCTTCTTGGTAGTCCTTCTTCTCTGTGGACATCATATCCGCCTCTGCCTCCCACGTTTTATGGATGCTTGTGATGGCATTCAGGGCTTGCCCTGATATGCAGGATAATCTCCCCCTCCGGAGGTCCTTAATTCATCACATCCACAAATGTTACCCTTTTCCAAATGAAGAACAGCCACAGGCTCCGGGAAATGCGGCCTGATGTTCATGGGGCCACTTAGCCTACGACCCTGGCAACATCAGCGTCTGCTTTGCAGGGCTTCATGGAAACGGGGGGTCAGAGAAGGTCTCTCTGAGGAAGAGATTACTGTCCCAAGATAGAAGGGTGAGTAGGAGTTAGCCTGGGGAAGAGAGGAGAAGAGTGTCCTGGAGAGAGGAGGCGGCTTGCGCAAAGGCCTGGGGTGAGAAAGCTTGTCACGTGACCAGTGGGGCTGGCAGTGGAAGACACAGAGGGACAAGCTGGGGCCTGAACGTCAGGAACCGCTTTAAGGAATTTTGTCTTTATTCTAAGAATCAAGAAGGCCCCCTGAGGGCTCTTGTCGGGGGGCATGACGACAACACGGTCTCACATACTTTTAAAAGATCACACAGGCCTCAGTGTGGACAGGCAGGGAGACTAGTGAGGGGCCTGTCGGGAATTATCCAGGTGACAGTGGGTGGCAGCTTGGCTAGGACAACAGTTGGGGGTGGGAGCGGTGGGCAGAGAGGGTGCAGGACTTGGTGACAGGTTGGGCAGGGTAGAGGCTTGGTGATAATGATTCACAGCTCTTTAGGAAAACAGAATGCAGCCAGGCACAGTGGCTTACACCTGTAATCCTAGCACTTTGGCGGGCAGGAGGACTGCTTGATGCCAGGAGTTCAAGACCAGCCTGGGCAACATAGTGAGACCCTGTCTCTATAAAATAATAATAATAATAATAATGATAATAATAAATTAAAATTTTAAAATTATACCCAAAAAATCTAGAATGCTAGAATCCTGTAATTCTATAGTTGAAAGAGACTCTGGAGATGGTTTTCCAGTGGAGGAAACTGCATCCCAGAGAGTGACCTTGACTTGCCCCCACTACGGTGAAAGAAGAACGGGGTTGGGACATAAATACCCTGAATGACGCAAAGAGGAGGAGAACACCGTGGCCCATGGAGTCTAGGGAGGCTTCCTGGAGGAGGAGGAAGTTTATCACGTACCGCATTAGGGCTTCTCTTTTTGGAGAAGAATCTTGAAGATCACAGTGACGTGGCCACAAGCCAAGGAATGCCAGGAGCCACCAGAAACGGCTTTTCCTTCCAGCTTCAGAGTACTCTGGGCCGAGGGTGCATCTGAGTCTATCAGCCAAACCCAGGATGTATATTTAGGGCAGGTGAGAGCATCATGGTGGAGAGCATCTTGGGAAGCCCTTTTTCTTTCTTTTTCTTTTTTTTTTTTTTGAGTTGGAGTCTCACTCCCTTGCGCAGGCTGAAGTGCAGTGACACACTCACGGCCACCCCAGTGTCGACCTGCCAGGCATCAGCCATCCTTCCACCCCTTCCGCCTCAGTCTTCCAAGTAGTCGGAACTACAGGCGCATGCCACCATGTCCAGCTAATTTTTTAATTTATTTTTTTATTGTAGAGATGAGGTCTCGCCAAGTTCCCCAGGGCGTTCTTGAACCGTGGGCTTAGGCAATCTGCTCACCTTGGCCTCCCAAAGTGCTGGGATTACAGGTTTCAGCCACCGTGCCCGGCCCCATTTTCTTTTTTGAGGTTCAGTTGCCAAGCCTGTGAAATGGGGACATAACGGTGCCTAGGAGATAGAGTCATTCAAAGGATCCCATGAGGTAAAGTATATACATCCAAGCTGGGCTCGGTGGCTCAGCCTGTAATCCCGCGCCCTTAGGAGGCTGAGGTAAGTGGATTGCCTGAGCCTGTGGGTTCGAGACCCGCCTGGGCAGGCGAGACCTCATCTCTA
>NW_007059698.1:21548-32463 GCF_000164805.1 Carlito syrichta
ATATATCCCACTGGCTTACCAGCTGATTTAAGAACCTAGCTACCTAGATAACCAGCTGGCTAGCCAGCTGACTTAACCTGCTAGCTTCCCAGCTAGGCAGCTGGCTAGCCAGCTGCCTTAACAAGCTGATTAACTACCTAACCAGCTCACTCAACTAGCTGATTTAACTAGCTAGTTTCCTAAATAGCCAGATGACTTAACCATCTGAAATAACTAGCTAACTACCTAGCTAGCTATCTACCTAGCTAACCAACTTAAGTAGCTGAATTTACTAGCTAGCCAGCTGACATAAATAGCTGACTTAACTAACTACTAACTAGCTAGCCAACTGACTTAACTAGCTGAAATATCTAACTAGTCAGCTGTCTAGCCATCTGCATTGACTAGCTTTTTGACTAGCAAGCAAGCAGGCTTGCTCTCTACAATAAATCAAAAAAATTAGCTGGGTGTGGTAGCGCACACCTGTAGTTCCAGCTACCTGAAAGGCTGAGGCGGAAGGATCGCCAGAGCCCAGCGGGTCGAGCCTGCAGTGTCCGCCAGTGGCCATTACACTCGTCTGGGTGACAGAGTGAGCTTCCAACTCAAAACAAAAACAAAAACAAACAAACAAGAAAAAGAATACACATCTGGGGAGTGGTTTTCCAGAGACAAGGATGAAGCTTCGGCTCCAGCCCCGCAACCCCTACCCGCTCCCCTGTGCCCTTCCAAGGTCCTGGAAGGCACCCTCCCCACGGCTGACACGATGACCAAATGCACACCAGAAACGCAAGACAAAACATGACACGGTGTGTCAGACAATTAAGGCACATAAGTATTATTTCATGTGTCTGGATTTTGTGATGTTTATGAAACTGGTATATTTTGTTATTTGTTTATTTCTTTTTTTATTTTAAGAGAGAGGGTCTTGCTCTGTTGTCCAGGCTGGCACAGCCATAGCCCACCGCAGCCTCAAACCTCTGGGCTCAAGCGAGCCTCCCACCTCAGCCTCCATAGTAACTGAGAGTACAAGTGCGTGCCACCATGTCCAGCTAATTAAAAAAATTTTTTGGTAGAGAACAATCTCACTATGTTGCCCACACTGGTCTCAAACTCCTGGGCTCAAGGAATCCTCCTACCTTGGCCTCCCAGGGTGCTGGGATTATAGGCATGAGCCACCACACCCAGCCTGGAATTGGTAAATTTTTTAAAAATTGTGTTATTTGCTGTGCTTTCTTTTTCACACGCTAAGTAAACATTCATGCGTATGCCTGGTTTTTGTGTTTATAATTTTGCATTTATATTCTTTTTCCCAAAGGAGGCTCCCAAGATTGGGTGAGATTCAAATCTCATTAACCTGCCCTGTTAGCCCCGTGGTGATGGCTGTTTGACGGGCTGCAGGGCACAGTCTAGCTGCCTGGGAAGGCCGGAGTGTGGCCCTGTGGGCATCTGGGGCCCCTTCTCCTTCCACCTTCAGACACCTGGCCCCAGACTGGGCTCCATGAGGGCAGCGACCTCTTCTTCTTATCTTGGGCACTTGTCACGGATCTTGGCACGTGACAGGCCTTCTGCCCAAGGTGGCAAATGAATGAACTCAAGATGAATAAATGAAGGGTGCTGCTGCCTGGCTTCTGGGAGATAGGAGTTGGGACCAGGCCTGAAGGCATGCAGTGGCGTGAGTCTGCAGACCTGTGATTTCCCAGGGGCTCTTGGGAGGGACTGACTCCAGACCAGTGTTCTGGGGGCTGACTCAGAGGGACAACAAGCAGAGGAGACAAGCCTTGGCCTTGACCAACAAGAAGGAGAGTGTGCTCTTCCCCCACCACTAAGCCACAAAAGCACCTCTCAGGCAAGATTTTTCTGGGAAGGGTTCCTGAACCCATGCCACTGGAGCCTAAGCACTAGTCCCCTCTGTCCTCTGACCTTGAATTCCCAGACAGACCACCCACTGCTTCTCAGGGTACAGGGTGGACAGAGAACAAGTCACTCGGGAAGCTCAGCGAGAACCAACGCAGGCTCCTCAGCTTCTCTGGGGTCAGGCTCCAGGAGCTGCGTCCCGTAGGCAAGTCACCTTGGAGCCTCGACTGCCCCATCTGTGAAAAAGTCAATGGGAGTGCCTCACAGGGCTGTGATGAGGATCAGGCAGAGTAAGACAGTGATCTGCACAGGGCTTGGCACCTAAAAAGTGCTCAAGAAACATCTTGCTGTATCACCCCTTCCGCTAAGCCCCAAACACCAGTCTATGAAGATTTCTTTGATTCAGGGTGAAATAAGAAAAACTAAAAGGGGGGGAAGTCAGTTTACTAATATTTCCATTTTTTTTTTTGAGTTGGAGTCTCACTCCTTCACCCAGGCTGGAGTGCAGTGGCACGCATGCTCACAGCCATCCCAGCGTCGACCTGCTGGGCTCCGGCGATCCTTCTGCTTCGGCCTTCCAAGTAGCCGGAACTACAGATATGCACTACCATGCCCAGCCATTTTTAATTTTATTGTAGAAACAGATCTCGCCAAGTTGCCCAGGCTGGTCTTGAACCTGCGGGCTCAGGCAATCCACTTGCCTCGGCCTCCCAAAGTACTGGGATGGCAGGTTGAGCCACTGGGCCCAGCCAATATCTCCATTTTCTATTTGCTTATCTTTGTCTTTCTTTTTAAAATTTAGATATGAGCCAGGCTCGGTGGCTCAGCCTGTAATCCCGCACTTTTGGGATTACAATCTCTACAATAAATCAAAAAATTAGCCGGGTGTGGTAGCACACACCTGTAGTTCTGGCTACTTGGAAGGCTAAGGCGGAACAATCGCCAGAGCCCAGCTGGTCAGTACTGGGGTAGATGTGAGCATGCCACTGCACTCCAGCCTGGGCGACAGAGTGAGACTCCAACTCAAAAAAAAAAAAAAAATTTAGATATGGGAGTCTTGAACTCCTGACCTCAAGAGAGCCTCCTGCCTCAGCCGCCCAAAGTGCTGGAATTACAGGTGTGAGCCACCATGCCCGGACTGTTTATCTTTTTTCTAAATTCCTATCAATGTATTACTTTTACAATAAAAATAAAAGGAACAAAAGGCATGTGTAACTTAAAAACACGCATAAAAGTATGTAGAATAAATGCTACACAGAACTGGCTGAAATGCTCCCAGTAATTACTGCTGAGTGATGAGACAAAGAGCAGGTAATTATATATATTGTAGAGATGAGGTCTCACTATTTTGCCCAGGCTGGTCTTGAACTTCTGGGCTCAAGCAATCCCCCTGCTTTGGTCTTCCAAAGTGCTGGGATTATAAGCGTGAACCACTCACTGTGTCTGGCTGAGGAGTGGGTAATTTGTATTCTGTTCCAAGTATTTTGCAAGAAGTACGTGCTTCTTTTACTAAATAGGTTCTTTGAAAATAAGAATAAAATTTCATTCAACTCTCTATTCTGAGATTATGTCCTTCCCACTATTTTCATGTTAAAATGTTCCTTCTTTTTATAAAATCACGATCAGAGTAGATGATAATTGATTTTTGTAAAAACCCATCCTGGGAAAAATTAAAAATAGACACGCCTGCCTGTGTCAGGTCCCAATTGTTTTTTTCCTGAAATGTCACTGGTCTGTGAAATCTCCTTGTCTGATAACCACTCACTGCTCCAGTCCAACCACCTTACTTGGGGAGATGGGGAAACTGAGGCTGAGGGAAGCCAGGCAAAGTTTCCCCTTTTTATTTTAAAAAACATTTTAAAAAAATAGAAACAATAATATTACAAACATTCAAGTCCTCTTACTCAGAACTGACAACTGTTAAAAGTTCATTATATGGCCAGGCTCGGTGGCTCAGCCTGTAATCCCAGCACTTTGGAAGGCTGAGGCGAGTGGATTGCCTGGGCCCACGGGTTCGAGACCCGCTTGGGCAACTTGGCAAGACCTCGTCTCTACAAAAAATAAAAAATTAACCAGGTGTGGTAGTGCGCACCTGTAGTTCCAGCTACTTGGAAGGCTGAGGTGGAAGGATCGCTGGAGCACAGCAGGTTGAGGTTGTGGTGGCCGGGAGCGGCCATTGCACTCCAGTCTGGGTGACAGAGAGAGACTCCGACTCAAAAAAAAAAAATTCATTATATTTGCTCATGCCACTACACCCCAGCCTAGGCGATAAAGCAAAACCCTGTTTCTAAAAAAATTAAAAATTAGAAAATAAAATAAAAGAAAGGTTAAGTCAATGGTTCAAAGTCCCCAAGGCATCCATAGGAGAGTCAGGATTTGAGCCCAGTTCTATCTGGCTGCAAAATTCATGCTCTTAAGCTCCTGCTGGTACCTGGTACAGGTAACAAACATTTCATGTCACAGGTTTGTAGGGCTTTGTTCCTGATGGAGCCATCCTAGGTCACTGGTGGAGTCATGGTCCCAAGGGAAGACCACAGACGGGTCCAGCCAAATTGAAGCTTTGAGAGGAAGGGCTGTCAACTCGTGTGTGCTCTCAGCACACTTGAATACTTTTTTTTTTTTTTGAGTTGTGGGGTCCCACTCTGTCACCCAAGCTGGAGTGAAGTGGCACGATCACAGTTCACAGCAGCCACAATCTCCTAGGTTCAGGTGATCCTTCTGCCTCAGCCTCCTGAGTAGCTGGGACTACAGGCACATTCTACCATGCCCAACTAACTTTTGTTGTGGTGCTGGTGGTTTTTTTGTAGAGACAAGGTCTTGCTATGCTGCCCAGGCTGGTCTCAAACTCCTGGACTCAAGCAATCCTCCTTCCTCAGCCTCCCAAAGTGCCGGTATTGTAGGCACACACCATCATGCCTGGCTGCTTTTGAATATTTTTAAAATCTGGAGCCTACCATCTGAGAGTAAACAACTCAGTGATGATAGCACTGGGACAGACTACAGGCTGGCCTCATGATTTCACCAACTGGTATTTGCACCCTTGTGTGGTCTCCTCCCACACTGAGCAGGGCTGGCCTATGTAACCATCAGAATATTTGGGAAATGATGATGTCTAACTTCTGAAGCTCAGTATCGAAGACAATGTGGCCTCCGCCTTGTTCCCATTGCTCTAGGGTTAGTCTGCCTCTATGTTGTGAGGACATTTAAGAAGCCCTATGGAGGCTGGGTGCAGTGGCTTTTACCTGTAATCCCAGCACTTTGGGAGGCTGAGGCAGGGGGATCAACTGAGGCCAGGAGTTTAATACCAGCCTGGGCAACATAGTGAGACCCCATCTCTACAAAATATATATATATGTGTGTATGGGTTTGGGGTTTTTTTTGAGTCAGAGTCTTACTGTGTCACCCAGGTTGGAGTGCAATGGCGTGATCACAGCCACACAGTCTCAACCTGCTGGGCTCAGAAGATCCTTCCACCTCAGCCTTCCAAGTAGCTGAAACTACAGGTGCATGCCACCACACCTGGCTAATTTTTTGATGTATTGTAGAGACAAGGTCTCACCAAGTTCCCCAAACTGGTCTCAAACTCCCAGGCTCAGGCAGTCCTCCTGCCTCTGCCTCCTAAAGTACTGAGATTACAGGTGTGAGTCACTACATTTGGCCTCTACAAAAAATATTTTAAAGTTAACTGAGTATGATGACCTGTGCCTGCACCCCTAGCTACACATGAAGTTGAGGCAGGAGGATCACTTGAGTTCAGGAGTTTGAGGCTGCAGTAAGGTATGGTTGCACCACTGCTCTCCAGCACAGGTGACAGAGCAAGATCCTGCCCCGAACTCCCCTCCCCCAAAAACAACCCCATGCAGAAGTCCACATGGTGAAGAACTGAGGCCTCTGCCAACAGCCACATGAGTACACCATCTTGGAAACAGATCCTCAAGCCCCAGTCGAACCTTCAGATGATGTCAGACCTGGTGGACATCTTGATTGCAACTTCATGAGCCACCCTGAGCCAGTGACATCTAACTAAATCACCCCTGAAATCCAGATGCACAGAGATGTGAGATTATCATTATGTTTTTTTTTTTTAAATCAGAGTCTCACTCCATCGCCCAGGATGGAGTGCAGTGGCATGCTCACGGCCACCCCAGCGTCAACCTGCTGGGTTCAGGCGATCCTTCTGCCTCAGCCTTCCAAGTAGCCAGAACTACAGGTATGCGCCACCACACCTGGCTAATTTTATTGAATGTTTTTATTGTAGAGACGAGGTCTCGCTAAGTTGCCAAGGCTGTTCTCGAACCCGTGGACTCGGGCAATTCCCTCACCTCAGCCTCCCAAAGTGATGGGATTACAGGCTTAGGCCACAGCACCTGGCCGTGTACTGTTTTAAGCCACTAAACTTGGGTAATTTGCTACATGGCAATAGAGAAGTAACACAACCACACAATCACAATTCGAGGAAAAAACGATGCCCTGAATATCTTTTTTGAAGAAACAGTTATCACATGACCCGTTTGTCCCCTCTGGCACACACTTTGGATGAATAGCCCTCCCGACACACCATCCTCTCTTGTGTACTCACCTGGCCAAGCTCTCACTGCTCTTGGTAAACACACCATCTTCTCTGGCTTCAACTCCACAACAGGCCTCCCATCTGTCCTTCTCCCTGCAACAAACAAATGCCTTTCTGTACCTTTCCTATAGTTCAATTCCAAACAAAAAGCACTGGAACAATATACACTGCGCTTGTAATCAAAATAAACTTTACGCATCAGTAAAAACTTGGCAGGCCCGGTGAGGTGACTCATGTCTGTGATCCCAGCATTTCTGGAGGCCAAGGCAGGAGGATCACTTGAGGCCAGGAGCTCAAAACCAGCCTGGGCAACATAGCAAGACCCTCATCTCTAAAAAATTGTTTTGACCTTGGCAATAACGCTCAGAGGCCACGTGACCACAGCCAGCTGTGCTGAGCGGTTCCATCAACAGCTGAGAAAGAAGGGAAATGGCACTTCCTTTGAGCCCAAGTCCCTCCTTCTGCCCGGGGGGGGGGGGCCTGCCCCCTCTACAGCATCTTCTCTAAGGCCTCCCAGATCTTCCCAGGACACACCAGCTGGAGGTGAGCCCCTCCTTCCTGGGTTGAGGTCTGCCTTCAGTGGAGAGGAACAGGTAGTCGGGCTTGGTAGTGACAGTGCCCTTGGCTCTGTCATTCTGGGTAAGTTACTCACCGCCATTCTGCCTGAGCTTCCTGTTCCCAGCCATGGGGCTACTATGAATAGCACCTTCCTCGGGGAGCTGCTGAAAGGTCAGAGGAGTAAAGGACTGTCCAGAGCTGAGCACAGTGCCTGGCAATTCCCAAGTGCTTGTTCTCATTCCATTGTTCATCAAGAACAATAGCAGCCAGTGCAGTGCACACCGATAATCCCACCACTTTGGGAGGCTGAGGAAGGAGGATTGTTTGAGGCCAGGAGTGCAAGACTAGCCTGGACAACAGAGTGAGATCCTATCTCTACATATAAGTTTAAAAAATAAAATAAATATTTGGCTGGGTGCGGTGGCTCACGCCGGTAATCCCAGCACTTTGGGAGGCGGAAGAGAGAGAACTGCCTGAGCCCAGGGGTTTGAAATCAGCCTGGGCAACCTGGTAAGACCTTGTCTCTACAATACATCAAAAAAATCAGTCGTGTGTAGTGGCGCATGGGTTCCAACGACTTGAAAAGCTGAGGCGGAAGGATCACCTGAGCCCAGCAGGTCAAGGCTGTGGTGGCCATGAGCATGCCACTGCACTCCAGAGCCTGGGTGACAGTGAGACCCTGACTATAAATAAATAAATAGAGTTAAAAATTAAGCCGGGTTAGGTGGCTCAGCCTGTAATCCCGTGTTTTGGGAGACCGAGGTGAGTGGATGGCCTGAACCCGCAGGTTCGAGACCCGCCTGGGCAGCGAGACCTCATCTCTACAATAAATCAAAAAATCAGCCGGGCGTGGTAGCGCATGCCTGTAATTCCGGCTACTTGGAAGGCTGAGGTGGAAGGCTCGCCGGAGCCCAGCAGGTCCAGGCTGCGGTGGCCGGGAGCGGCCACTGCACTCCAGTCTGGGCGACAGTGAGACTCCAACTCAAAAAAAAAATTTAAAAAAAGAATGATAGCAATAATGATCGCTGCTTTTATTTTATGTATATTTATTTATTTATTTGAGTTGGGGTTTCACTCTGTTGCCCAGGCTGGAATGCACTGACACCATCGAGGTTCACCGTAGCCTCTATCTCCTGGGTTCAGGTGATCCTCCAGCCTCGGCCACCTGAGTAGCTGGGACTACAGGCACGTGCCACCACGCCCCGCTAATTTTTTGATTTTCTTATAAAGATGAGGTCTCGCTCTGTTGCCCAGGCTGGTCTTGAACTCCTGGGCTCAAACAATCCTCCCACCTTGGCCTCTCAAAGTGCTGGAATTACAGGCAGGAGACACTGTGCCCCGCTGATAGCTGCTGTTTACCAAGGGCTGACCACGGCTTGCATCCACCAAGGGTACGATTGCACTTCATCCTGGGAGTCAGGACCTCTTAGCAACCCCGTTTTACAATTGAGGAGGCTGAGGCACAGAGAGGTGGAGTGCCTAGCCCAAGATCACACAGACACAGGTAACCAAGCACTGGGACCCTCTCCCTCTGGGGTCTCCCAAGAGGAATGGAGGGGCGGGGTGGGGGTGGTAAACACAAGGGACACTGTGAGGATTGAGAACAGGAGGAGCCGGGGAAACAGGAGAAAGGGATTCCCGGGCGCAGGCACTGTGATGCCACAGAGCCCCCGTGGGCAATGTCGAGTGTCCTGTCTGCAGTGAGAGTCTCAGGCCTCCTCGGCACACCGCATACTCCTGCCCTTGATGCCCGGGCCCACCTGTTGGGGCAGCAGGGGCCTGGGCACAGACACCCTGCTCTGGCCACGTGCAGCTCTTGCCCATGAAAATCAGATCCTGCTGGCGGGGTAGGACAGGCTGCTCGACAGCACAAAGGGGACGGTCGTCCAGGGTTCTCGCTCTGGGCCTGTCAGGGTCAGATGGCTCAGGGCACTCTTCCTCTCGGCTCTGAGCCCGGGGAGCCCCTATGGACTCCAGTGCTAAGAAGAGCTATAGCTAGGGTCTCCAAGGCACCAAGTTCTGTGCTTTCCATGGCCAGGGCTCAGAGAGGTTGAGTTGTTGGACAAGGCGGCCCGGCTGGTAAATCTTCTCTCTGACAGTGGCAGATGGGGGCCACCTGCATGGACGTGAAGAAAAGGGATAGCCGAAGACTCTGGACAGGGTGAAGTTGGTGCAGCCCTTGGAAACACTGATGTAAGGAGGCAGGATAGTCCCATGAAGTGGCTCTCAATCCGGGACGATTTTGTCCCCGGGGAACACTTGGAGCTGTCTAGAGACTTTTTGGTTGTCCCATCTGGGGACGCAGGTAGGGCTAACATCAAGTGAGCAGAGGCCAGGGTTGCAGATAAACAACCTGCAACGCCCAGGACAACCCCCACGACACCGCATCACCTGGGCCAGAGCGTCAATGGCGGCTGACAAGACGTGGAACCTCCTGAACCCAAGGCCCCCTGACCCGCTAGGAGCCACCCACGGGCACTCAGTCCCCATTCTCCAGCTGTAAGACCAGGGAACTAAGTTTCAACCTCACCCAATGAGGCAAGCTCTCGCAATACTCCATGTTGGATGTTGACGGCCGAGGACAGGAATCGGCAGAAGAGCACGGACAGACAAGGCAGGCCCCGAGGAGGGCCAGAGAGAAGCATCTGGAGCCCATGAGGAGGCCGTCATTACCTCTTCTGGCATTTAGGGCCTTCCTTGGTCTTGCTTCCGCCTACTCCGCTCGCCTGGCCTCTGGCAGCTCAGGATGGTCTGCTCAGTGGGACGGACAGACAGACACACACACACACACACACACACTATTTTTCTCCCTCTACTGTCCCCAACCCCCGAGGACTTCCTCCTCCAAGAAGCCACCTTGACCAGCCCAACCCCTAAGAATCCCATGGCCCTTGTCACAGATAGATCAGGGTGGCTACAGAGACATCAGGTCACACACACAGTCACAGCTACACAGACTCAAGAACACACACACACATTCTTATTTATACACACAGACACACACGCAACCTCAAGACATGCTGCAGCCTTGATCACAAATGCACTCACACACACACACACACGCATAAGACACGTGTAGTGTGGTGTACACATACCCATTTATACAACAGTGGTACACAAAAACAATACCTGCCCAAGGACAAACATGAACCCACAAATTCAATTACATACACCTTCTTAAATACAAACTCAGGAAAGCCTGAAGGTTTGTTCACATACTTCACATTTAGCCACACAAAGACACACACCTGTTCATATACACAGAAATGTATTCTCAACACACTCACATACGGCGATGAATGTGTTTGCACACATCAGCCTACATGCACACACATTATTCCATGACGCACAACACACTCCCATATAAATGAACAGATGTACAAAAAGCCATTTTGTTGAAAAAGTCATCTTAGGTTGGGTGCAGTGGCTCACACCTGTGGGAGGCGGAGGTCGGAGGACTGCTTGAGCCCAGGAGTCTGAGACCGGCCTGGACAACAGAGCGAGACCCCGTCTCTACAAAATATACAAAATCAGCCAGGCATGATGATGGTACACACCTGCAGACCCAAGCACTGGGGAGGCCGAGGTGAGAGGATGGCTTGAGCCCAGGAGTTGGAGGCTGGGTGAGCTATGCTCATGTCACTGCACTCCAGCCCGGTCCACAGAGCGAGACCTTGTCTCTAAAAATTAAAATAAAAAAAATTTTTCAGACATGTTAAAGGACTCCAGGACATTTCATTCATTCATCACTGACAGTACAAACAACCGCCGAGGAAACTTCCTGGGGGGCCCTCCAAATTCAGCCTCGAGTTGCAGCTGCCTGGGTGGACCCAGCCCACGCTAGGCTCTTTCTCCCGGTCAGTTCCACGTGCGGACACGCGGGGTGAGTGTCCCCTCGCCCCCGCACGCCCAGCCCTTCCTGAGGCCGGGCTCCCCGGGCCCCCACAGGAAGGC
>NW_007059698.1:33048-37906 GCF_000164805.1 Carlito syrichta
CCCCGCCCTCCCGCGGCCGCTTTGCAGCATTCCGAAGGAGCGACACCCGGGGTGGAACCGCACGCCGGCCCGGCAGCCGGTGGCCTCTGGGCCGGGCTTCGCCGACGGGCGGCCCGGGTCGACGGAGCTGGCCCGCACCGGATCCGATCTTGGTGGGGCCCACACGGGGTTGTTAACCAATACTTCGACTTCATTATTCCATAGGGGCGATCGGGTGCCCCGCTCTTGAACACTTACAGTATGTGGCAGCGACATTTCCCATGCTAACAGTAGCCTGTTGGGGGGCTGCCTTTAGTTTTGCCACAGTCTCCACTGCTCCCCACTGTCCGCCCAGGCCACCGAACTTCCCTTCCGTTCCCTGCCAGGCCTCTGAAACAGTGATTCCTGGTCTAGTCCACCCCACTCATGTCTCAGATGGGGTTGGGAAATGGGGGTAGGCATTTCTCAAGGTCACACAGCATGGATCCTTAGAGCTGAGGGGGAGCCCAGCTTTTCCTCACCCCCTAATCTTTTTTACCAAACCATTCTGCCTCCTTTTGCATGACGGCCAAGGTAGAGCATTGTCTTGTGAAAAGGGGGTCCCAGAAAATAATCTGATGATCAGAGTGGACCCCAAATGGAGGACAGTTTGGAGCAGGAATTCACCAAGAGAAGGGCCAAAAAGCTGTCCATGTATTCCTGGATGAGGGCACATCCACACAAAGGCTTTGAGCAGAAGCAGACAGCAGGTGTAGTCAGACTTGGGGGGATAGCCTCCCTGGGAGACAATAAAACCAGGGTGAGTGAGAGACAAACCTGGCCAGTTGGATTGTAACAAATTGTTTTGGGGTCACGGGAACCCCAGCCTGGGAGACAGGAGACTCATGTGAGGACTGCAGCCACTGTGCTTGGGTGAATCTCTTCTCGGTTTCTCAGCTTGGAAGAGCGCCGATCCCTGTAGCAGAGGCTGTGATTCGCAGGACAGGGATGGACCTAAGGTCCTGAACTTGTTTTGTTGTAGTTTTGTTTGAGTTAGAGTCTCACTCTGTCATTCAGGCTGGAGAGCTCACAGTCACTGCAGCCTTGACGTGCTGGGCTCAGGTGATCCTTCCACCTCTGCCCTCCAAGTAGCTGGAACCACAGGCACATGCCACCACGCCCTGCTCATTTTTTGATTTTGTAGAGACGAGGTCTCGCCAAGTTGCCCGGGCTGGTCTCAAACCGCTGGACTCAGGCAGTCCTCTCGACCCAGCTTCCCAAAGTGCTGGGATGACTGGTTGAGCCACCGCGCCCGGCTGATCCTGCACCTCTGATGGGCTTCCAGGTGAAGCCCATGCCGCAGGCCCTGCCAGATCCCCCTTTGAGAAGCCAAGCTCTGGATTCTGGGCTCGTGAGGCCAGAGAAGAGGGGTCACAGTCCCACAGACCCGGGAGACCATCCCCATCCACCCCTTGATAGTCAGCTAGGCTCTGTGGGCTCTGCATCCACTCCGGGCCTCCGTGTTTTCACCTGTTGTGTGGGAATCAAAGATCCTGACATCCTCAGGATCCAGAAGGCAGAATGAGTGCGTGGTCCCACCCGGCAGTGTAGGGAGGTGCTCTGTAAAGGAAGCTTCTGTTACTGTGCTTAGAGGCAGTGACCCCACACCCACGTGATGAGGGAGGGGGATAGAAAAGATGTTTCAGGATAAGAAACCCCTATGGTCGGGCATGGTGGTTCACATAATCTCAGTACTTTGGGAGGCTGAGGTGGGAGGATCACTTGATCCTGGGAGTTTGAGACCAACCTGGGCAACATAGCAAGACCCTATCTCTACAAAAGATTTTTTTTTTTTTAATTAGCCGTGCATGGCGGTGTGTGCCTGTCGTCTTAACTACTTGGGAGGCTAAAGCAAGAGGATCACTTGAGCCCAGGAGTGAGCCATAATAACCACTGAACTCCAGCCTGGGCGATAGAGTGAGACCTTGTCTTAAAAATAAATAAATAAGCTGGACTCAGTGGCTCAGCCTGTAATCCCACGCCTTTGGGAGGCTGAGGTGAGTGGATTGCCTGAGCCCACGGGTTCGAGACCTGCCTGGGCAACTTGGCAAGACCTCATCTCTACAATAAATCAAAAAAATTAGCCGGACGTGGTAGCGCACGCCTGTAGTTCCAGCTACTTGGAAGGCTGAGGCGGAAGGATCACCGGAGCCCAACAGGTAGAGGCTGCGGTGGCCGGGAGCGGCCACCGCACTCCAGTCTGGGCGGCAGAGTGAGACTCCAACTCAAAATAAATAAATTAATCAATTAAATAATAAATAAATAAATAAATAAGTAAAAGAGGGCTGGGCGCAGTGGCTTATGCCTGTAATCCCAGCATTTTGGGGGCTGAGGCAGGAGGATTGCTTGAGGCCAGGAGTTCAAGGCCAACATGGGCAATATAAAGAGACCCGTCTCTACATAAAGATCAGTTAGCTAGGCGAGGTGGTGCAGGCCTGTAGGCCCCACTACTCGGGAGGCTGATGTGGAAGGATCACCTGAACCCAGGAAGCTGAGGCTGTAATGAGCCTTAACCGTTCCGCTGCATTCTGGCCTGGGTGACAGAGTGAGAGCCAGACTCAAAAAAAAAAGAAAACAAAAACCAAACCCCTTAATGTGGCCTCTCCCAGGCCACACAGTACATGGCCACTGCCCAGCCCACCTCTGTGCTCTCCCTTCTCAGTCCCTGCTGCTTCCTCGTTGGCCCTCCGTTAGGCCCTCTGGCCATGGTACCTTTTCCCCTCAGAGGCTTCGCACATGCTGTTCCTCAAACTCCGAGCTGGCTGGCTCCTTCTTATCCCTCATTCTCAGTCCCTGGGTCACTTCTTCACGATGCCCTCCCTGACTCCAGAAGTTCCTAAAGTAAGGATGTGTCTTCTGGAAGAAAGGGGCAACCAGGGGACAGTTCTTGGACTGCATGTGCCTAGGATGGTCACCGTTTCTACTCAGATTTGAAGTCGATTCAGAGCAGCTTTGGGTGGGGGAATTCAACCCTGCCCCGCAAGTCTATACAATATCTTTGTGCAAATTAGAAGGCACCGCTTGAGCAAGTGAGCAGGAACTAGATGTTAGCTCTCCCCTTCCCTCTCAGCTGTTCACCTTGGTGCAGTATACAAACCTGTACACAACCGTACCTGGCAACCCTAGCGCTAATGCTTCCCCAAGTGAGTTCATGACTTGCTTAATCTTCCTGCCTGGATTAAGTCCCTTTTGACAACTTCCTTAATTCCACAGAACTCATCATCACAGTCAGAAGTATCTTGGGAATTATTTGTCTAAAATCTACCCCTGGTCCAGACTCTGTATTCCATTCTTACCCAGGCTGGAGTGCAGTGGCATGAGCGTAGCTCACTGCAGCCTCAAACTCCTGGGCTCAAGTGATCCTTCAACCTCAGCCTCCCAGGTAGTTGGAACTACAGGTGCATGCCGCTTTGTCCAGCTAAATTTATTTATTTTATTTTATTTTACTTTATTTTATTTCTTATTGTAGAGACAAAGTCTCGCCAGGGCCTCATCAAGTTGCCCAGGCTGGTCTCGAACCCGTGAACGCAGGCAATCCACTTGCCTCAGCCTCCCAAAGTGCTGGGATTACAGGCTGAGCCACCGAACCCGGCCGTCCAGCTAAATTAAAAAAATTTTTGAGAGGGTCTCACATCCCGGCGTACAATCACCAGTGCCTAGCATGGGGCCTGCAACATGGCAGGTGCCCCATGCTACTTGCTGACTATCTCAGGAGCTCACTGTCTACAGGAGAGATGGGACTCTTTTTTTTTTTTTTTTTTTTTTAGTCTCACTCTGTTGCCCAGACTGGAGTGCAGTGGCACACCCATGGCCACCTCAGCGTCAATCTGCTGGGCTCCAGCGGTCCTTCCGCCTCAGTCTTCCAAGTAGCTGGAACTACAGGCACACGCTACCCTGCCTGGCTAATCTTTTTTTTTTTATTTTTTTTAATTGTAGAGATGAGGTCTCAAGAAGTTGCCCAGGCCATCCTCTCACCTCTGCCACCCAAAGTGCTGGGATTACAGCCGTGAGCCACAGATCCTGGCCTGAGATGGTACTCTTGTGGAAACTGCTGTGGCTCGGGGTGGGACAGGCTCAAAACTCAGAGAGTGGCGCAGCCCCAGGAGGTAGGTGTCACTTCTGGTGAGCTCATGGGGAGCCCAGGGAGGGATGATGTTTTGGCTGGGCCCGACAGAACAGCTGGAATTCCGATGAGTGGGAGGGCGTCATTGGCAGTGGGGACAGCAGATGCATAGGTGCAGACAGAGATGAGTCCACCGTGTTCCTAAGACAGGTTGCAAATGCCAATCAGCTGGGTGGGCACGTGTGCCCTGTGAGGTACTGCCAAGGCTGATTTTAAAATCAGGAAAGTCGGCTGTGCTCGGTGGCTCAGCCTGTCATACCATCACTTTGGGAGGCCAAGGCCAGTGGATTGCCTGAGCCTGTGGGTTCGAGACCAGCCCAGGCAACTTGGAGAGATCTCATCTCCACAATAAACCAAAATTAGCCAGGTGTGGTAGCGCGCGCCTGTAGTTCCAGTCACTCGGAAGGCTGAGGCAGAAGGATCGCAGGAGCCCAGCAGGTCGAGGCTGCAGTGACCATGAGCATGCCACTGCGCTCCAGTCTAGGTGATGGAGTGAGACTCTGACTTAAAAAAGACGAAGAAAATAAAATCAGGAGAGTTCATGTAAAGACTCATATTCCCAATTCTCTTGAAAAATTGTAAGATCATCAGGCAGCATGTACCACACTGAGAAGTGGTCATCTGCTTAGAAAGGCGGACTTGCCAGGCTCGGTGGCCCAGCCTGTAATCCCAGTGCTTTGGGAGGCCGAGGTGAGTGGATTGCCTGAGCCCGTGGGT
>NW_007059698.1:38060-45469 GCF_000164805.1 Carlito syrichta
AAAAAAAAAAAAAAAAAAAAAGAAAGGCGGACTTAATCCAGTTTGCCACAGTCCCCACCTCGCCCCATTGCTCATGTCCACTTCACCCATTATTGTCCCTGTCTGACTTTGGAGATGGCAGCAGACCTTTTGTGGGGGCTTTTGGGTCTTATTTTTATTTTGTTTCATATTATTTTATTTTTTTGAGTCGGTGTCTCACTCTGTCACCCAGGCTGGGGTGCAGTGACATGATCATAGCTCACTGCAGCCTCCAACTCCTGGAGTCAAGTGATTCTCCAGCCTCAGCCTCCAAGGTAGCTGGAACTACAAGCACATGCCCCCTTGCCCTGCTAATTTTTAAGAAAATTTTCATGGAAATGGGGTCTCACTATGTTGCCCAGGCTGGTCTCAAACTCCTGACCTCGAGTGATCCTCCTGCCTTGGCCTTCCAAAGTGCCGTGATTACAGATGTGAGCCATGGCACCTGGCCCTGCACCAGGCTTTCGAAAAGGAAAAAACATGGATGACCTATTGGTCTGGGCCTGGTGCAGGAGTCTTGCTGCAAGGGCGTAGAGGAAGAGGGAAGGTGCTTCCCAAAGGCAGGACCCTCATCTTAAAGTTTTCTGAGTAGCCGAGCTTGGTGGCTCAGCCTGTAATCCCTCGCCTTTGGGAGGCTGAGATGAGTGGATTGCCTGAGCCTGCGGGTTCGAGACCCACCTGGGCAGGTGAGACCTAATCTCTACAATAAATAAAAAAAAATTAGCCGGGTGTGGTAGTGTGCGCCTGTAGTTCCTGCTACTTGGAAGGCTGAGGCGGAAGAATCGCCAGAGCCCAGCAGGTCGAGGCTGCGGTGGCCGGGAGCGGCCACTGCACTCCAGTCTGGGCGACAGAGTGAGACTCCAACTCAAAAAAAAAAAAAAATAAAGTTTTCTGAGTACTGACATGGATGACATCTCACTTGTTTCTGTTAAGCTTTTCTTAATTTTTCTTTTCTTTCATTTTTCTTTAAATATAATTGTAGCTTTTTGACCCAGGGCAGTGGCTCACGACTATAATCCCAGTGCTTTAGAAGGTTGAAGCTGAAGGAGCTCGAGACCAGCCTGGGCAACTTAGTGAGATCCTGTCTCTACAGAAAAATTTCAAAAGAACCCAGGCATGGAGGCAGCACCTGTACTCCCAGCTACTCTGGAGGCTGAGGCAGGAGGATCATTGGAGCCCAGGAGTTTAAGGCCTGCAGTGAGCTACAATGGAGTCACTGCATGACAGAGGGAAACCCTGTCTCAAGTAAAAAAAACAAATGCAGCATTCTTCTGTATATAAAAACAATGCATCCTCATTGGAAAAAAAATGGAGAGGCCGGGCGCAGTGGTTCAAGCCTGTAATACCAGCACTTTGGGAGGTCGAGGTGAGAAGATTGCCTGAGTCTGTGGGTTCGAGACCAACTCAGGTAACTTGGCGAGACCTTGTCTCTACAATACATAAAAATATTAGCCGGGCATAGTAGTGTGCACCTGTAGTTCCGGCTACTTGGAAGGCCAAGGCGGAAGGATCACTGGAGCCCAGCAAGTCGATGCCACTGCACTCCAGCCTGGACAACGGAGTAAGACTCCAACTCGAAAAAAAAAGAAAGAAAGAAAGAAAAAAATTGGAGAATATAGAAAAATAAAGATAATAATCCACAATAATCTTACCACCCAGAGTGCAAACTGCTAAAGTTAGTAGATTCCCTTATGTCTATTTTTTCAGTGTATTTATACTTTTTTTTTTTGCGTTGGAGTCTCACTGTCCCCCAGGTTAGAGTGCAGTCATACACTCACAGCCACCGCAGCCTCAACCTGCTGGGCCCAGGCTATCCTTCCACCTTATCCTTCTAAGTAGCTGGAACTACAGGCACATACCACCACACTCAGCTAATTTTTTGATTTATTGTAAAGACAAGGTCTCGCCAAGTTGCCCAGGCTGGTCTCAAACCCTGAGCTCAGGCAATCCTTTCACCTCAGCCTCCCAAAGTGCTGAAATGTGAGGTGTGAGCCACCGTGCCCGGCTTGTATTTATACTTAAAAAAAATGTTGGGGTCATATTATATACACAATTAATTGCCTTTTTCACTTGACATTATACTTTGAATCTTTCTTTTTTTGTAGAGACAGGGTCTTGCTATGTTATCAGGCTGGTCTTGAACTCCTGGCCTCAAGAAATCCTCCCACCTTAGCCCCCCAAAGTGCTGGGATCACAGCCAGGAGCCACGGCGCCCAGCCTCCAAGAGGCTCTGGAATTCCTCCTGCACCCCTGTTCCCTGGGGCCAACTCCCGGGAATGAGTGAAAACATGCAACCCTCTGTCCCTTCCCCAGGCAGAGATCTGGGTACAGTCATACTCACCCTCGCCAGGAAACCTCCGCCAGATCCCAGGGCCTCTGGAATCACCACAAACTCCTTAGAATGGCCCACCTGTCTCATCTGCCCCAAACAGCCTCCCCAGGGTCATCTCCCAGCGCCCTTCTCCCCCTCACTTTAATGCAGTGTTCAGAGATCTTTAAAACAGAGACTCAGCCGGGCTCGGTGGCTCAGCCTGTAATCCCGCGTTTTGGGAGGCTGAGGTGAGTGAATTCCCTGAGCCCGCGGTTTCGAGACCCACCTGGGCAACTTGGCGAGACCTCATCTCTACAATAAATCAAAAAATTAGCCAGGTGTGGTAGCGTGCGCCTGTAGTTCCAGCTCCTTGGAAGGCTGAGGCAGAAGGATCGCCGGAGCCCAGCAGGTCGAGGCTGCGGTGGCCGGGAGCAGCCACTGCACTCCAGTCTGGGCGACAGAGTGAGACTCCAACTCAAAAAAAAAAAAAAAGAGAGACTCAGGAGTCTGGGTTCCAATCCCAAATCTTCCCGTTCCTAGCTGCGTGACGGGCCAAGGGCTGTGCATGCTAAACCTTGATTGCCACATCCTGAAAATGGGGGCGGCAACTCCCATTCCATAGGACTGTGAGGACAGAATGAGTCACTCAGCACAGTTCCTGGAACACAGCAAACTCGCCCCAAGCGCTTGTTCTAATCATTCTCAGCCCACATGTGGCTCCCACCCCTACTTCCTCAAGCTTGTCATTCTCTTTCCTTAGCTGTGCCTTCCTGTATACCTGGAAAGCCCTTCCTCTTCCCCGTGTCCACCCAGAAGGTTCTTGCACATCCTTTAAAGCCCTCTGCCTGTGAAAGTTTTTCCACCCTGTCCCACCAGAGTAAAGAGCTCCTTTACTCTGGTAGCGGGGCTCAGTGGCTCACGCCTGTCACAAATCTCCCCATCATCACCTTAACCACACTTAGCATCAGCAATGGTGGGACAACCAGCATTAAGTGCCTGCTGTCTACCTAAACACAGAGGGAAAACATATAATTTAAAGAGCCCAGGCAGCACAGCGAGACCCCGTCTCTACAAAAAAACTGAAAATTAGCCAGGCGTGGTGGCACACACCTGTAATCTCAGCTGCTTGGAAGACTGAGGCAGAAAGATAGCTTGAACCAGCAGGTTGAGGCTGCAGTGAGCTATGATCACACCACTGCACTCCAGCCTGGGCAACAGAGCGAGATCCTGTCTCATATTTTTTTTTTAAAAAGCATTGACTCGAGCCAAAGTGAGAACAGTTGCCAGGAAGACTCAGACCCAAGTAGCCTTGGATATGAGCTTCCTTTGGCCTTGGTTACAAGCAGGTTTTTGTTTTATTTGGGGTCAGGGTCTCTCACTCTGTTGCCCAGGCTGAGTGCAGTGACACAATCACATCTCACAGCAGTCTTGGCCTCCTGAGCTCAAGGGATCCTCCTGCCTCCGGAATAGCTGGGACCACAGGCACACACCACAACATGGTTAATTTTTAAAATTTTTTGTAGAGATGAGATCTAGCTTCTGTCCAGTCTGGCCTTGAACTTCTGGGCTCCAGCAATCCTCCCACCTCAGCCTCCCAAAGTGCTGGGATTACAGGTGTGAGCCACCTCACCTGGCCTCAAGCAGGTTTTTAAAGGCAAAAGAAAGAAACAGAGAGTGGGACTGATACAAAGTTGTGTGTCAAGGATTCTCTCTGAACAAATAACATTGATTAGTGATCTGCTATACATTGTTAAGCCATAGGATAAGGGTTGCAGTGTCGGGTTTGGCATTATTAGGTTAATGTATAGCTACTCGTGGCCATTGAAAGCAGTTTAAGATAGGAAAACAAGGCCAGGCACAGTGGCACAGCCTGTGATCACAGCACTTTGGGAGGCCAAGGTGAGAAGACCGCCTGAACCCAGGGGTTTGAGATCAGCCTGAGCAACTTGGTGAGACGCTGTCTCTACAATAAATCACAAAAACTAGCTGGACATGGTAGTGTGCGTCTGTAGTTCCAGCTACTGGAAGACTGAGGCCTTCCAAACCTCCACACTCCAGCCTGGGGGATAAGAGTGAGACTCCAACTCAAGAAAGAAAAAAAAAAAGATAGGAAAACAAGTTCCAAGTGGGAGTTGGACATGATGGCTGGCTCATTGTCATTTTTATCTGGGCCTGACAATTTCAAAGGATTTGCATTCCTCACCTACAAGTTATTTTGTGTTCTCACTCCTGATAGAATGCGTCTGACTACATAGCCCCACCTGTTTTGACTCCTGCCAAAAATATTGAGTCTGAGTCTAATCAGGCTTTAGAGCTACAGGAAGTTTTACAGTTTACAGGAAGTTCAGGGGGATAGAGGAGCACGCTAAACAACACACACAGAAATAATCAACAAATTCAGAACATGGGACAGTTTGTAAGACAGCTGCCACGATCTCTTAAGTCAATGTTGTGAAAGCAGAAACAAAAGCAATAGGAGAGAGTTTCTAGGTTTAAAGAGATCCAAGAGTCTAACAAGCAAGTGTATATGTGACTCTCGGTTATGTCTTGGTTTATGCAGTAATGTTTTTAGACAGTGGGAAATATTTGATGATGAGACTTGGTATTAGATATTATAAGAAAATTATTGTTGGCGGGGTGCGATGGCTCACAGCACTTTGGGAGGCCAGGAGTTCAAGACTAGCCCAGGCAACATAGCGAGACCCTGTCCCTACCAAAAAAAAAAAACATTAACCAGGCATGGTGACATGCATCTGTAGTCCCAGCTACTGGGTAGGCTGAGGCAGGAGAATTACTTGCGCCCAGGAGTTTGAGGCTGCAGTGAACTATGATTGCACCACTGAACTCAAAGCTGGGCAACAGAGCCAGACTTTCACTCCCCCTAGCCAAGAAAAGAAAGAAAATGATAGTTAATGTTGTGAGATGTGCTAAGTGTACAGTGGTGGTTTTTTGTTTTTTGGTTTTTTTTAAAATGCATGCTGAAGAGTTCAGAGCAAACGTGTATAGAATATCTGTAATTAGCTTTAAAATAATCTAGCCACAAATTTTATTTATACTGAGATGAAGATATATTCTTCATGGTAAAATGTTGACAATTGCTTAAGCTATGTGATTGCTGTGTAGACATTCTGTTTATTATCCTTTCTACCTTTCTTATATTTCAACATTTTCATAATAAAAAGGTTTGCTTGTTTGTTTTTGAGCTGGAGTCTCACTGTTGCCGTGGCTGGAGTACAGTGGCATGCTCACAGCCACCGCAACCTCTGCCTGCTGGGCTCAGGCAATCCTTCTGCCTCAGCCTTCCAAGTAGCTGGAACTACAGGTGCACACCACCACACCTGGCTGATTTTTTTATTTATTGTAGAGATGAGGTCTTTCCAAGTTGCCCAGGCTAGTCTCGAACCCCTGGGTTCAGGCGATCTTCTCACCTCAGTCTACAAAGTGCTGGGATTATAGGCGTGAGCCACCGCTCCCAGCCTGTTTGTTTGTTTTAATGCTCCTTCTCCAGTGTTCTCATTGCAATTTGGGGGCCTTCATTAATTTCACATACCATTGGCATACGTTGCCTGCATATGTGGAATCAGAACACCTACATATCAAACGCATAGCTTCAACAATTGTTAACATTTTACCATATTTTCTTCATCTTGGTATAAATAAAATGTGTGGCTACAGAAAAATAAATAAATAAATTAGCCAGATAAGGTGGCATGCACCTGTAGTCCTAGCTACCCCGGATGCTGAGGCGGGAGAATCACCTGCACCCAGGAGTTCCATCCCAGGCAACAAAGTGAGAAAAAAAAAAAATGGGTGAATCATATGGTGTGTGAGTTCTCTCTCAATAAAGCTGAAAAAAAAAGCAAAGGAAATATTTAATTTACCAATGAATCTGCCAAACTGGTTTAGCTAATAAAATAAATGAATGAATGAATGGCTGTTTCCTTTGCAGTTGACAAAATCTGCCATATTTCCAAAGTCTAAAATGAATTATCTTGACAGTGTCATTGGTGTGCTCGCTGTTAGCTCCCAGGAACCCATTAGCGTACAAATAAGAAACCTGATAATTCAATAAATAATTCCTGAGGCTGTCAGTGCCACTCCGGAAGAAGAGAGAAATGCCCAGGCGATGTCTTCCCGAGGCGGACTGTGGAATCACAGAGTGAGGGGCTGCCGCTGCTGTGCCCGGCAAAGGGCCCCCCAGGGATCTCACTGTGTCTGTTTCTGCCGGCTAGCCTTGATTCATTCATTTGGGCTTATCTGATTGATCCTGTTCCCCTCCCCCCCACTCTGGACATTCAGGACTGTTGCAGCCAAAGTTCCAGAATAAAATAACTCCTGAGGTTCTGTGGAAGTAACTTCACTGGGGAGGACACAAACACTACCACGGATGTCAATCACCAGGCAGGGACGGGGTGCTGGTTTAAAAAGCAGATTCCAGCTGGGCTCGGTGGCTCAGCCTGTAATCCCACACCTGAGGTGAGTGGATTGCCTGAGCCTGTAGGTTCGAGACCCGCCTGGGCAACTTGGCGAGACCTCATCTCTACAATAAATCAAAAATTTAGCCGGGCGTGGTAGCGCGCGCCTGTAGTTCCAGCTACTTGGAAGGCTGAGGCGGAAGGAATGCCAGAGCACAGCAAGGCGAGGCTGCGGTGGCCAGGAGCGGCCACTGCACTCCAGTCTGGGCGACAGAGTGAGACTTCAACTCAAATAAATAAATAAATAAAATAAAATAAAAAAATAAAAAGATTCCTGGGCCCCATCCCCAGAGATTCAGGCTCTGTAAGACTAGGGTAAGGTCATGGATCCTGCACTTTAAAAATATTTTTAATATTAATGTTCTGTATTTTTATAAAAGGAGTCTGCACTTTAATTAAAACACGGTGGCCCACGCCTATAATCTCAGCACTTTGGGAGGCTGAGGTAGAGGATAGCTTGAGGCCAGGAGTGTGAGACCAGCCTGGGCAACATAGTGAGATCCCGTCCCTACAACAAATTTTTTTAATGACTTTTTTTTTTTTTTGAGTTGGAGTCTCACTCTGTCACCCAGACTGGAGTGCAGTGGCTGCTCCCGGCCACCACA
>NW_007059698.1:45489-51506 GCF_000164805.1 Carlito syrichta
CTTCCGCCTCAGCCTTCCAAGTAGCTGGAACTACAGGCGTGCGCTACCATGCCCGGCTAAATTTTTGATTTCTTGTAGAGATGAGGTCTCACCAAGTTGCCCAGGTGGGTCTCGAATCTGCGGGCCGGCAATCTACTCACCTCAGCCTCCCAAAGCGCGGGATTACAGGCTGAGCCACCGAGCCCAGCTTGATTTTCTTTTCTTTTTTTTTTTTTTGAGTTGGAGTCTGTCTCACTCCGTCACCCAGACTAGAGTGCAGTGGCCGTTCCCGGCCACCGCAGCCTCGACCTGCTGGGCTCCGGCAATCCTTCTGCCTCAGCCTTCCAAGTAACTGGAACTACAGGCGTGCGCTACCATGCCTGGCTGATTTTTGATTTATTGTAGAGATGAGGTCTCGCTAAGTTGCCCAGGCGGGTCTCGAACCTGTGGGCTCAGGCAATCCACTCACCTCAGCCTCCCAAAGGTGTGGGATTACAGGCTGAGGCACCGAGCCCGGCTGATTTTTTTTTTTTAATTAATAAATAATAAAGCATCTGAGGTGTCCCTGATACAGGGAACTACTTGGTCATATGAGAAACACTGGCATGAGTGAAGAACAGACAGGAGGGACTGAAACATACTCATTATCTCAGGTTGAAAAATGGGCTTGCTTAGGGACCTTAGACACCATCAAGTGTCATGGTTTTCATATGTGTCCCCTGGAGCTCCTTAGGGTTCATGAACATCTGGAGGGGGTTTACTGAGTGGTGGGGGACGAGGAAGCAAGTGAGTCTACAGGCCCCCTCAACAGCTCCACTTTTCATCTGTCTTCTATGTTGGGAGATTGGGTTCTGTTGCTTTAAAAACATGAATCTTGGCCAGGCGTGGTGGCTCACACCTATAATTCCAGCACTTTAGGAGGTCAAGGTGGGAGGATCACTTGAGCCCAGGGGTTTGAGACCGGCCTGGGCTACTTGGCAAGACCTCGTCTCTACAATAAATCAAAAAATTAGCTGGGTGTGGTGGCTCGCACCTGTAGTTCCAGCTACTTGGAAGGCTGAGACGGAAGGATCACCTGAGCCCAGCAGGTTGAGGCTGTGGTGGCCATGAGGGTGCCACTGCATTCTAGCCTGGATGACAGAGTGAGACCCCAACTCAAAAAAAAAACAACCATGAATCTTGGCCAGGCACAGTGGCTCACGCCTGTAATCCCAACACTTTAGGAGGCCGAGGCAGGAGGATCGCTTGAGCCCAGGAGTTCAAGACCAGCCCAGGCAACATGGAGAGACCTCATCTCTGAAAAAAGAAATCAAAATAGTATCCAGGTGTGGTGGCACTCACCTGTAATCCCAACCACTCGGGAGGCTGAGGCAGAAGGATTGCCTGAGCCCAGGAGGGTGAGGCTGCAGTGATCCGTGATCGTGTCACTGCACCCCAGTCTGAGTGACAGAGTGAGATCCCGACTGAAAAAAACCAACCAGCTAACCAACCAAACAAACAAACAAGAAGCAATGATTGCTGCCCTGTCCCTCATATGCAAGTGGAAAATCTGAGGCCCCAAGAGGAAAGCAGACTTTCCCAGGGGGTCAGAGCAACAGCACACTGATGGCAGAATGAGGGCTGATTCCAGCCTGCTGTTTCCGCCAAGCCCTTCTCACTAGGAATGCCATTTTGGATACATCCATTCATTTCTGTGTGGCTTTCCCTCTGTGTCCCCAGCAAATCCCACAGAAGACAGCAGGTTCTGGACCAGGGTGAGGGGAGGAGGACCTGCCTTGGGCCCAAAATTTCAGAAAGTACCAAAAATTCAGTAATACGTAGATAATATTTTTAAAAACTGTGGGGTTTTTTTTGGTAGAGATGGGGTCTTGCTATGTCGCCCAGATTCTTCTCAGGTTGTAGCTGGGACTATAGATGTATGCCAACACTTCTGGTTGGTTTTTTTATTGTTCACTTTTACATTTTTTGTAGCGATAAGATCTTACTATGTTGCCCAGTTTGGTCTCAAACTCCTGGGCTCAAGCAGTCCTCCCACCGCAGTCTCCCAAAGTGCTGGGATTAGAGGTGTGTGCCACCATGCCTGGCCTACATAAAAATTATTTTAATACTTTTTAAAAAAATCAGAGTCCCACTCTTACCCAGACTGGAGTGCAGTGGCACAATCACAGCTCACCTCAGCTGTGACCTCCTATGCTCAGGCGATCCTTCTGCTTCAGCCTTCTGAGTAGCTGGGACTACAGGCATGTGACCCCACACTCAGTTAATTTTTTATTTTTATTTTGTAGAGACGAGGTCTCGCTATGTTGCATAGGATGGCCTCAAACTCCTGGGCTCAATCGTCCCACCTTGGTCTCCCAAAGTGCTAGGATTACAGGCCTGAGCCACGGCTTCCAGCCTTAATACGATATTTTAAAAATCAAAATTAATGTGGAAAAATTATAATGAGCAAAATATCAAAATTTAATTTAATTTATTTATTTTGAGTCAGAGTCTCACTCCGTTGCCCAGGTTACAGTGTAGCAGTACAATCACAGTTCACCATAGCCTTCAACTCTTGGGCTCTAGCAATCCTCTTGCATCAGTCTCCAGAGTAGCTGAGACTAGTGGCACACGCCACTACACCCAGCTGATTTTTTTTAAACTTTTTTTTATAGGGACGATGTCCCACTATATTGCCCAGGCTGGTCTCGAACTCCTGGCTTCAAGTGTTCCTCCTGCCTCAACCTCCAAAAGTGCTGGGATTACAGGCACCAGCCACCGTGCCCGGCCTCAAATTTTAAATACAACCAGGATGGATAATCGTGATTTTTCCTTTTGACCCAAGCTCCAACATGGCTCTGTCCAGCAGTATTATTCATCCTGCCTTTATCATTGTGGATTTTTTGGCATTAATTTTTTTGTTTTCTATAATATTGTATAAAAGTGTTATTTCTCTAGATGGCTGAGTTTTGGGGGCCTCCCTTAACTGAGCGCCCGAGGCAAGCGCGTCTCTTGCATCACCCTAACCTGGGCCCTCCAAAACAGTTCTTTGGGCAGACAGCTCAGTAATGCCCCATTGCCCTCTGGGAATCCGTCCAGATCCTATCACTTTATTTGTCTGACAGAACTGGTGTTTGCTTGGTCTCATTGTGACACTGCCCTTGTCATCTGACCTGCAGAGAGGTTTGCAATCTGCAGTGGGTATTTGCTTGCTGACCCAGCAACATTCTCCCATCTTCTGGCAACAGCAACTGTATGTTGCTTGGGAAACCTCCCCTCCGCATGTGCAGAGCTGGCTCCAGCCAAGAGGGAGGGTGGGGCTGTGACTCAGCTCTGCCAATCAGAGCCTTGCATCCCCTGCTCACTGTGATTGGTTCAGGAAGAGCCACCTGACTCGATTACAGCCAATGAGACTCAAGTCTGGGGGGGTCCAGCTGAACTTTGGGGAAGGGAATCCTTCTCTTTGTGGTAGCTGAGAAGTTGGGGTGTAAGCCACCTCTGGGGACCTGGGACTTCTTAAGATGGGAGCCCATACAGAAAACAGCAGGGTGGAGTGATGGAGACAGGGAAGAGACATCCTGATGACATAGTTTGAGCCCCCAGGTCTTAAGGGGGCTCAAGGGATGGACTTAAGGGATGTATGGACCAATTCGCTTCAGTCGAGCTGCGGGTTGCATAGATGCATACATAGATGGTTCGCTCTTCCTGGCCTGCAGCCTGGCCAGGTCGGCCCCAGATGCTTGATGAAGTCCAGCACCCATCACCAAAGTTCCGACCTAAATATCTTCATCCAGGTGGTAGCATCCAAGCTGCCCTCATCCAAGGGCAGCCTTGGAAGGCAAAAGAGCATTGGTAGCAACAACTCCTAGGAGGCCTTTCTCAGCACTGGTGCCACTGTGAAGCCCCTTGGGGAATATCTACACGTCTCCTTACATATTTGACGTCTAACAGCTCTGCGAAGCCACTTCCATATTTTGTTTTGTTTTTTTGTGTAGAAACAGGGTCTGGCTATGTTGCCCAGGCTCATCTTGATCAAGTGATCCTTCTGCCTTGGCCTCCCAAAATGCTGGAATTACAGGCGTGAACCATCATACCCAGCCAGGTTCCATTATTAACTCAAGGCTGGAGTGCAGGTTATCCATCTCCAGGCTAAATGTCCTAAATCACCAACCAGAGGCCAAGAGGGGGCCCTGGTTCACCCACAGATGAGCTGCTTCCCCACTGTGTCTCTTTTGTAAACCGATAGACTTTTTTGAGAAGGCCAAGTCTTTCTAAGAATAACTGAGCCTGGGCATTAGCAAGCGCCCATCCCCACACTTGCCCATAACACTGTCAACATCTTGAAGCAAAGAACCTTCTGCCAGCTTCCTTTGGCTTGAGAGTGAGCTCAACACCTGGAGCAGCTCAGGTAAGTGGACTGACACACCGATGGTGGCCACTTTCGCCATCTGTGCTCACCTGTTCACTCAACAAGCATTTATTGAATGCCAGCTATATGCCAGGGGCGATTCCAAGCACTAGGAACACAGTAGTGAACCACACCAGGGGCAGTGCTTGCCCCCAGAGAGCTCACAGTCTTGTCAAGGAGACTCACATTAAGCACATGATTGCATGTGCAGTTATTTAACTACAAGTATGATAAGCACTGACGAGGTACAGTTCAGGCTATTAGAAAAGTGTGAGCTGGGCTCGGTGGCTCAGCCTGTAACCCCGCGCCTTTGGGAGGCTGAGGTGAGTGGATTGCCTGAGCCCGTGGGTTCGAGACCCGCCTGGACAGCGAGACCTCATCTCTACAGTAAATCAAAAAATCAGCCGGGCATGGTAGCGCATGCCTGTAATTCCGGTTACTCAGAAGGCTGAGGCGGAAGGATCGCCGGAGCCCAGCAGGTCGAGGCTGCGGTAGCCGGGAGCGGCCACTGCGCTCCAGTCTGGGTGACAGAGTGAGACTCCAACTCAACCAAAAAAAAAAAAAAGAAAGAAAGAAAAGTGTGTAGTCTGCATATGTAAGCCCATTGGCTGACTGTAACACTAAGCAACTTTATTCATTTGGCAGATTTCCCTTTATTTTTACTTTATTTTATTTTTTATTTTTTTGAGTTGGAGGTCTCACTGCATTTCCCTGGCTGAAATGCAGTGAGATCACAACTCATCACAGCCTTGAACTCCTGGACTCGGGTGATCCTTCCATGTCAGCCTCCCAAGTAGCTGGGACATGTCACCATGCGTGGCTAATTTTTTGACTTTTTTTTGCCAAGACGAGGTCTTACTATGTTGCCTAGGCCGGTCTCAAACTCCTGGGCTCAAGCAATTCTCCTGCCTCGGTATCCCAAAGTGCTGGGATTACAGGCATGAGCCACCAAGGCCCGGCTGAAGATATTATTTTTGTAGATCACTCAGTGCTAGGCACTGTGTTAGATGATGAGTAGGAAACAAGACCCAGCCCATAGGCTGGAGGAGCTTAAGGTGTACAGTACGTACGCCAACTGACCAGCTGTCCCTTCCCACTGCGGCCTATGCACAGATGCAAGTTGACAGCCATGACAGCTTGAAAGAACAGCTCCAAACCCTGCTTCCACAGAAGAAACAAGTATGAGGGGGGAACCTCCCAAAAACCTGGAATTATCTTTTGGAAGCCAGGTCCCTTTTAGTACAGACTCCCCCAGGTAGGTAAGTGTTCTATCAGCATCAATGTACCAGCTAGTATTGTTGTGAGAGGCTGCGTTCAGCTTCAGTGAATTTTTTTTGGAGATTCTTTCATCACGTTTGCCCATTTCTTCTTTTCTTTTCTTTTTTTTCAGAGTCTCACTCTGTCACCAGACCAGAGTGAAGTGGCACACTCATAGCCACCCCAGTGTTGACCTGCTGGGTTCTGGCAATCCTTCCGTCTCAGCCTTCCAAGTAGCCAGAACCTCAGGTGCGTGTTACCATGCTTGGCTAAATTTGATTTATTGTAGAGATGAGGTCTCACCAAGTTGCCTGGGCTTGTCTTGAACCTGTGAGCTCAGGCAATCCACCTGCCTTGGCCTCCCAAAGTGCTGGGATTACAGGCTGAGCCACTG